>NW_026776379.1:0-86448 GCF_030936135.1 Gavia stellata | reverse complement strand
TCTCTCCTGCTCAATCTGGCCAGAGCTCAACACCGACATTGCGAACGTCCAGGGATTGCTCCTACACTAAAGGTGCCAGCCCTGAAAAGCTCTTGCTGGTCCTCATCTCCCACTGGTAACTCTCAAACGAACCACAAACCACTTGGGCTCTGAACTTGTTTAGCCTACTAAAACTTCAACGTACACAGCCTCTCCTGCTCAATCTGGCCAGAGCTCAACACCGAAATTGCGAACGTCCAGCGATTGCTCCTACACTAAAGGTGCCAGCCCTGAAAGCTCTTGCTGGTCCTCATCTCCCACTGGTAACCTCTCAAACGAACCACAAACACTTGGCCTCTGAACTTGTTTAGCCTACTAAAACTTCCAACGTACACAGCCTCTCCTGCTCAATCTGGCCAGAGCTCAACACCGAAATTGCGAACGTCCAGCGATTGCTCCTACACTAAAGGTGCCAGCCCTGAAAGCTCTTGCTGGTCCTCATCTCCCACTGGTAACCTCTCAAACGAACCACAAACACTTGGGCTCTGAACTTGTTTAGGCTACTAAAACTTCCAACGTACACAGCCTCTCCTGCTCAATCTGGCCAGAGCTCAACACCGAAATTGCGAACGTCCAGCGATTGCTCCTACACTAAAGGTGCCAGCCCTGAAAGCTCTTGCTGGTCCTCATCTCCCACTGGTAACCTCTCAAACGAACCACAAACACTTGGGCTCTGAACTTGTTTAGCCTACTAAAACTTCCAACGTACACAGCCTCTCCTGCTCAATCTGGCCAGAGCTCAACACCGAAATTGCGAACGTCCAGCGATTGCTCCTACACTAAAGGTGCCAGCCCTGAAAGCTCTTGCTGGTCCTCATCTCCCACTGGTAACCTCTCAAACGAACCACAAACACTTGGCCTCTGAACTTGTTTAGCCTACTAAAACTTCCAACGTACACAGCCTCTCCTGCTCAATCTGGCCAGAGCTCAACACCGAAATTGCGAACGTCCAGGGATTGCTCCTACACTAAAGGTGCCAGCCCTGAAAGCTCTTGCTGGTCCTCATCTCCCACTGGTAACCTCTCAAACGAACCACAAACACTTGGGCTCTGAACTTGTTTAGCCTACTAAAACTTCCAACGTACACAGCCTCTCCTGCTCAATCTGGCCAGAGCTCAACACCGACATTGCGAACGTCCAGGGATTGCTCCTACACTAAAGGTGCCAGCCCTGAAAGCTCTTGCTGGTCCTCATCTCCCACTGGTAACCTCTCAAACGAACCACAAACACTTGGCTCTGAACTTGTTTAGCCTACTAAAACTTCCAACGTACACAGCCTCTCCTGCTCAATCTGGCCAGAGCTCAACACCGAAATTGCGAACGTCCAGCAATTGCTCCTACACTAAAGGTGCCAGCCCTGAAAGCTCTTGCTGGTCCTCATCTCCCACTGGTAACCTCTCAAACGAACCACAAACACTTGGGCTCTGAACTTGTTTAGCCTACTAAAACTTCCAACGTACACAGCCTCTCCTGCTCAATCTGGCCAGAGCTCAACACCGACATTGCGAACGTCCAGGGATTGCTCCTACACTAAAGGTGCCAGCCCTGAAAGCTCTTGCTGGTCCTCATCTCCCACTGGTAACCTCTCAAACGAACCACAAACACTTGGGCTCTGAACTTGTTTAGCCTACTAAAACTTCCAACGTACACAGCCTCTCCTGCTCAATCTGGCCAGAGCTCAACACCGAAATTGCGAACGTCCAGGGATTGCACCTCACTAAAGGTGCAGCCCTGAAAGCTCTTGCTGCTCCTCATCTCCCACTGGTAACCTCTCAAACGAACCACAAACGCTTGGCCTCTGAACTTGTTTAGCCTACTAAAACTTCCAACGTACACAGCCTCTCCTGCTCAATCTGGCCAGAGCTCAACACCGAAATTGCGAACGTCCAGCGATTGCTCCTACACTAAAGGTGCCAGCCCTGAAAGCTCTTGCTGGTCCTCATCTCCCACTGGTAACCTCTCAAACGAACACAAACACTTGGGCTCTGAACTTGTTTAGCCTACTAAAACTTCCAACGTACACAGCCTCTCCTGCTCAATCTGGCCAGAGCTCAACACCGAAATTGCGAACGTCCAGGGATTGCTCCTACACTAAAGGTGCCAGCCCTGAAAGCTCTTGCTGGTCCTCATCTCCCACTGGTAACCTCTCAAACGAACCACAAACACTTGGGCTCTGAACTTGTTTAGCCTACTAAAACTTCCAACGTACACAGCCTCTCCTGCTCAATCTGGCCAGAGCTCAACACCGAAATTGCGAACGTCCAGCGATTGCTCCTACACTAAAGGTGCCAGCCCTGAAAGCTCTTGCTGGTCCTCATCTCCCACTGGTAACCTCTCAAACGAACCACAAACACTTGGGCTCTGAACTTGTTTAGCCTACTAAAACTTCCAACGTACACAGCCTCTCCTGCTCAATCTGGCCAGAGCTCAACACCGACATTGCGAACGTCAGGGATTGCTCCTACACTAAAGGTGCCAGCCCTGAAAGCTCTTGCTGGTCCTCATCTCCCACTGGTAACCTCTCAAACGAACCACAAACACTTGGGCTCTGAACTTCTTTAGCCTACTAAAACTTCCAACGTACACAGCCTCTCCTGCTCAATATGGCCAGAGCTCACACCGAAATTGCGAACGTCCAGCGATTGCTCCTACACTAAAGGTGCCAGCCCTGAAAGCTCTTGCTGGTCCTCATCTCCACTGGTAACCTCTCAAACGAACCACAAACACTTGGGCTCTGAACTTGTTTAGCCTACTAAAACTTCCAACGTACACAGCCTCTCCTGCTCAATCTGGCCAGAGCTCAACACCGAAATTGCGAACGTCCAGGGATTGCTCCTACACTAAAGGTTGCCAGCCCTGAAAGCTCTTGCTGGTCCTCATCTCCCACTGTAACCTCTCAAACGAACCACAAACACTTGGGCTCTGAACTTGTTTAGCCTACTAAAACTTCCAACGTACACAGCCTCTCCTGCTCAATCTGGCCAGAGCTCAACACCAAAATTGCGAACGTCCAGCGATTGCTCCTACACTAAAGTGCCAGCCCTGAAAGCTCTTGCTGGTCCTCATCTCCCACTGGTAACCTCTCAAACGAACCACAAACACTTGGCTCTGAACTTGTTTAGCCTACTAAAACTTCCAACGTACACAGCCTCTCCTGCTCAATCTGGCCAGAGCTCAACACCGAAATTGCGAACGTCCAGCGATTGCTCCTACACTAAAGGTGCCAGCCCTGAAAGCTCTTGCTGGTCCTCATCTCCCACTGGTAACCTCTCAAACGAACCACAAACACTTGGGCTCTGAACTTGTTTAGCCTACTAAAACTTCCAACGTACACAGCCTCTCCTGCTCAATCTGGCCAGAGCTCAACACCGACATTGCGAACGTCCAGGGATTGCTCCTACACTAAAGGTGCCAGCCCTGAAAGCTCTTGCTGGTCCTCATCTCCCACTGGTAACCTCTCAAACGAACCACAAACACTTGGGCTCTGAACTTGTTTAGCCTACTAAAACTTCCAACGTACACAGCCTCTCCTGCTCAATCTGCCAGAGCTCAACACCGAAATTGCGAACGTCCAGGGATTGCTCCTACACTAAAGGTGCCAGCCCTGAAAGCTCTTGCTGGTCCTCATCTCCCACTGGTAACCTCTCAAACGAACCACAAACACTTGGGCTCTGAACTTGTTTCGCCTACTAAAACTTCCAACGTACACAGCCTCTCCTGCTCAATCTGGCCAGAGCTCAACACCGAAATGCGAACGTCCAGCGATTGCTCCTACACTAAAGCTGCCAGCCCTGAAAGCTCTTGCTGGTCCTCATCTCCCACTGGTAACCTCTCAAACGAACCACAAACACTTGGCCTCTGAACTTGTTAGGCTGCTAAACTTCCAACGTACACAGCCTCTCCTGCTCAATCTGGCCAGAGCTCAACACCGACATTGCGAACGTCCAGGGATTGCTCCTACACTAAAGGTGCCAGCCCTGAAAGCTCTTGCTGCTCCTCATCTCCACTGGTAACCTCTCAAACGAACCACAAACACTTGGGCTCTGAACTTGTTTAGCCTACTAAAACTTCCAACGTACACAGCCTCTCCTGCTCAATCTGGCCAGAGCTCAACACCGAAATTGCGAACGTCCAGCGATTGCTCCTACACTAAAGGTGCCAGCCCTGAAAGCTCTTGCTGGTCCTCATCTCCCACTGGTAACCTCTCAAACGAACCACAAACACTTGGGCTCTGAACTTGTTTAGCCTACTAAAACTTCAACGTACACAGCCTCTCCTGCTCAATCTGGCCAAAATTCACCACGAAATTACGAACGTCCAGCGATTGCTCCTACACTAAAGGTGCCAGCCCTGAAAGCTCTTGCTGGTCCTCATCTCCCACTGGTAACCTCTCAAACGAACCACAAACACTTGGGCTCTGAACTTGTTTAGCCTACTAAAACTTCCAACGTACACAGCCTCTCCTGCTCAATCTGGCCAGAGCTCAACACCGAAATTGCGAACGTCCAGCGATTGCTCCTACACTAAAGGTGCCAGCCCTGAAAGCTCTTGCTGGTCCTCATCTCCCACTGGTAACCTCTCAAACGAACCACAAACACTTGGGCTCTGAACTTGTTTAGCCTACTAAAACTTCCAACGTACACAGCCTCTCCTGCTCAATCTGGCCAGAGCTCAACACCGAAATTGCGAACGTCCAGCAATTGCTCCTACACTAAAGGTGCCAGCCCTGAAAGCTCTTGCTGGTCCTCATCTCCCACTGGTAACCTCTCAAACGAACCACAAACACTTGGGCTCTGAACTTGTTTAGGCTACTAAAACTTCCAACGTACACAGCCTCTCCTGCTCAATCTGGCCAGAGCTCAACACCGAAATTGCGAACGTCCAGCGATTGCTCCTACACTAAAGGTGCCAGCCCTGAAAGCTCTTTGCTGGTCCTCATCTCCCACTGGTAACCTCTCAAACGAACCACAAACACTTGGGCTCTGAACTTGTTTAGCCTACTAAAACTTCCAACGTACACAGCCTCTCCTGCTCAATCTGGCCAGAGCTCAACACCAAAATTGCGAACGTCCAGGGATTGCTCCTACACTAAAGGTGCCAGCCCTGAAAGCTCTTGCTGGTCCTCATCTCCCACTGGTAACCTCTCAAACGAACCACAAACACTTGGGCTCTGAACTTGTTTAGCCTACTAAAACTTCCAACGTACACAGCCTCTCCTGCTCAATCTGGCCAGAGCTCAACACCGAAATTGCGAACGTCCAGCGATTGCTCCTACACTAAAGGTGCCAGCCCTGAAAGCTCTTGCTGGTCCTCATCTCCCACTGGTAACCTCTCAAACGAACCACAAACACTTGGCCTCTGAACTTGTTTAGCCTACTAAAACTTCCAACGTACACAGCCTCTCCTGCTCAATCTGGCCAGAGCTCAACACCGAAATTGCGAACGTCCAGGGATTGCTCCTACACTAAAGGTGCCAGCCCTGAAAGCTCTTGCTGGTCCTCATCTCCCACTGGTAACCTCTCAAACGAACCACAAACACTTGGGCTCTGAACTTCTTTAGCCTACTAAAACTTCCAACGTACACAGCCTCTCCTGCTCAATCTGGCCAGAGCTCAACACCGACATTGCGAACGTCCAGGGATTGCTCCTACACTAAAGGTGCCAGCCCTGAAAGCTCTTGCTGGTCCTCATCTCCCACTGGTAACCTCTCAAACGAACCACAAACACTTGGGCTCTGAACTTGTTTAGCCTACTAAAACTTCCAACGTACACAGCCTCTCCTGCTCAATCTGGCCAGAGCTCAACACCGACATTGCGAACGTCCAGGGATTGCTCCTACACTAAAGGGGCCAGCCCTGAAAGCTCTTGCTGGTCCTCATCTCCCACTGGTAACCTCTCAAACGAACCACAAACACTTGGGCTCTGAACTTGTTTAGCCTACTAAAACTTCCAACGTACACAGCCTCTCCTGCTCAATCTGGCCAGAGCTCAACACCGAAATTGCGAACGTCCAGGGATTGCTCCTACACTAAAGGTGCCAGCCCTGAAAGCTCTTGCTGCTCCTCATCTCCACTGGTAACCTCTCAAACGAACCACAAACACTTGGCCTCTGAACTTGTTTAGCCTACTAAAACTTCCAACGTACACAGCCTCTCCTGCTCAATCTGGCCAGAGCTCAACACCGAAATTGCGAACGTCCAGGGATTGCTCCTACACTAAAGGTGCCAGCCCTGAAAGCTCTTGCTGGTCCTCATCTCCCACTGGTAACCTCTCAAACGAACACAAACACTTGGGCTCTGAACTTGTTTAGCCTACTAAAACTTCCAACGTACACAGCCTCTCCTGCTCAATCTGCCAGAGCTCAACACCGACATTGCGAACGTCCAGGGATTGCTCCTACACTAAAGGTGCCAGCCCTGAAAGCTCTTGCTGGTCCTCATCTCCCACTGGTAACCTCTCAAACGAACCACAAACACTTGGGCTCTGAACTTGTTTAGCCCACTAAAACTTCCAACGTACACAGCCTCTCCTGCTCAATCTGGCCAGAGCTCAACACCGAAATTGCGAACGTCCCAGCGATTGCTCCTACACTAAAGGTGCCAGCCCTGAAAGCTCTTGCTGGTCCTCATCTCCACTGGTAACCTCTCATACGAACCACAAACACTTGGGCTCTGAACTTGTTTAGCCTACTAAAACTTCCAACGTACACAGCCTCTCCTGCTCAATCTGGCCAGAGCTCAACTCCGGAATTGCGAACGTCCAGCGATTGTTCCTACACTAAAGGTGCCAGCCCTGAAAGCTCTTGCTGGTCCTCATCTCCCACTGGTAACCTCTCAAACGAACCACAAACACTTGGCCTGCTGAACTTGTTTAGCCTACTAAAACTTCCAACGTACACAGCCTCTCCTGCTCAATCTGGCCAGAGCTCAACACCGAAATTGCGAACGTCCAGGGATTGCTCCTACACTAAAGGTGCCAGCCCTGAAAGCTCTTGCTGCTCCTCATCTCCCACTGGTAACCTCTCAAACGAACCACAAACACTTGGCCTCTGAACTTGTTTAGCCTACTAAAACTTCCAACGTACACAGCCTCTCCTGCTCAATCTGGCCAGAGCTCAACACCGAAATTGCGAACGTCCAGGGATTGCTCCTACACTAAAGGTGCCAGCCCTGAAAGCTCTTGCTGGTCCTCATCTCCCACTGGTAACCTCTCAAACGAACCACAAACACTTGGGCTCTGAACTTGTTTAGCCTACTAAAACTTCCAACGTACACAGCCTCTCCTGCTCAATCTGGCCAGAGCTCAACACCGACATTGCGAACGTCCAGGGATTGCTCCTACACTAAAGGTGCCAGCCCTGAAAGCTCTTGCTGGTCCTCATCTCCCACTGGTAACCTCTCAAACGAACCACAAACACTTGGGCTCTGAACTTGTTTAGCCCACTAAAACTTCCAACGTACACAGCCTCTCCTGCTCAATCTGGCCAGAGCTCAACACCGAAATTGCGAACGTCCAGCGATTGCTCCTACACTAAAGGTGCCAGCCCTGAAAGCTCTTGCTGGTCCTCATCTCCCACTGGTAACCTCTCAAACGAACCACAAACACTTGGCCTCTGAACTTGTTTAGCCTACTAAAACTTCCAACGTACACAGCCTCTCCTGCTCAATCTGGCCAGAGCTCAACTCCGGAATTGCGAACGTCCAGCGATTGTTCCTACACTAAAGGTGCCAGCCCTGAAAGCTCTTGCTGGTCTCATCTCCACTGGTAACCTCTCAAACGAACCACAAACACTTGGCCTCTGAACTTGTTTAGCCTACTAAAACTTCCAACGTACACAGCCTCTCCTGCTCAATCTGGCCTCTCAACACCGAAATTGCGAACGTCCAGCAATTACTCCTACACTAAAGGTGCCAGCCCTGAAAGCTCTTGCTGGTACTCATCTCCCACTGGTAACCTCTCAAACGAACCACAAACACTTGGCCTCTGAACTTGTTTAGCCTACTAAAACTTCCAACGTACACAGCCTCTCCTGCTCAATCTGGCCAGAGCTCAACACCGACATTGCGAACGTCCAGGGATTGCTCCTACACTAAAGGTGCCAGCCCTGAAAGCTCTTGCTGGTCCTCATCTCCCACTGGTAACCTCTCAAACGAACCACAAACACTTGGCCTCTGAACTTGTTTAGCCTACTAAAACTTCCAACGTACACAGCCTCTCCTGCTCAATCTGGCCAGAGTTCAACACCGACATTGCGAACGTCCAGGGATTGCTCCTACACTAAAGGTGCCAGCCCTGAAAGCTCTTGCTGGTCCTCATCTCCCACTGGTAACCTCTCAAACGAACCACAAACACTTGGCTCTGAACTTGTTTAGCCTACTAAAACTTCCAACGTACACAGCCTCTCCTGCTCAATCTGGCCAGAGCTCAACACCGAAATTGCGAACGTCCAGGGATTGCTCCTACACTAAAGGTGCCAGCCCTGAAAGCTCTTGCTGGTCCTCATCTCCCACTGGTAACCTCTCAAACGAACCACAAACACTTGGGCTCTGAACTTGTTTAGCCTACTAAAACTTCCAACGTACACAGCCTCTCCTGCTCAATCTGGCCAGAGCTCAACACCGACATTGCGAACGTCCAGGGATTGCTCCTACACTAAAGGTGCCAGCCCTGAAAGCTCTTGCTGGTCCTCATCTCCCACTGGTAACCTCTCAAACGAACCACAAACACTTGGCCTCTGAACTTGTTTAGCCTACTAAAACTTCCAACGTACACAGCCTCTCCTGCTCAATCTGGCCAGAGCTCAACACCGACATTGCGAACGTCCAGCGATTGCTCCTACACTAAAGGTGCCAGCCCTGAAAGCTCTTGCTGGTCCTCATCTCCCACTGGTAACCTCTCAAACGAACCACAAACACTTGGGCTCTGAACTTGTTTAGCCTACTAAAACTTCCAACGTACACAGCCTCTCCTGCTCAATCTGGCCAGAGCTCAACACCGACATTGCGAACGTCCAGCGATTACTCCTACACTAAAGGTGCCAGCCCTGAAAGCTCTTGCTGGTCCTCATCTCCCACTGGTAACCTCTCAAACGAACCACAAACACTTGGCCTCTGAACTTGTTTAGCCTACTAAAACTTCCAACGTACACAGCCTCTCCTGCTCAATCTGCCCAAATTCAACACCGAAATTACGAACGTCCAGCGATTGCTCCTACACTAAAGGTGCCAGCCCTGAAAGCTCTTGCTGGTCCTCATCTCCCACTGGTAACCTCTCAAACGAACCACAAACACTTGGGCTCTGAACTTGTTTAGCCTACTAAAACTTCCAACGTACACAGCCTCTCCTGCTCAATCTGGCCAGAGCTCAACACCGAAATTGCGAACGTCCAGGGATTGCTCCTACACTAAAGGTGCCAGCCCTGAAAGCTCTTGCTGGTCCTCATCTCCCACTGGTAACCTCTCAAACGAACCACAAACACTTGGGCTCTGAACTTGTTTAGCCTACTAAAACTTCCAACGTACACAGCCTCTCCTGCTCAATCTGGCCAGAGCTCAACACCGAAATTGCGAACGTCCAGGGATTGCTCCTACACTAAAGGTGCCAGGCCCTGAAAGCTCTTGCTGGTCCTCATCTCCCACTGGTAACCTCTCAAACGAACCACAAACACTTGGCCTCTGAACTTGTTTAGCCTACTAAAACTTCCAACGTACACAGCCTCTCCTGCTCAATCTGGCCAGAGCTCAACACCGACATTGCGAACGTCCAGGGATTGCTCCTACACTAAAGGTGCCAGCCCTGAAAGCTCTTGCTGGTCCTCATCTCCCACTGGTAACCTCTCAAACGAACCACAAACACTTGGGCTCTGAACTTGTTTAGCCTACTAAAACTTCCAACGTACACAGCCTCTCCTGCTCAATCTGGCCAGAGCTCAACACCGAAATTGCGAACGTCCAGCGATTGCTCCTACACTAAAGGTGCCAGCCCTGAAAGCTCTTGCTGGTCCTCATCTCCCACTGGTAACCTCTCAAACGAACCACAAACACTTGGCCTCTGAACTTGTTTAGCCTACTCAAACTTCCAACGTACACAGCCTCTCCTGCTCAATCTGGCCAGAGCTCAACACCGACATTGCGAACGTCCAGCGATTGCTCCTACACTAAAGGTGCCAGCCCTGAAAGCTCTTGCTGGTCCTCATCTCCCACTGGTAACCTCTCAAACGAACCACAAACACTTGGGCTCTGAACTTGTTTAGCCTACTAAAACTTCCAATGTACACAGCCTCTCCTGCTCAATCTGGCCAGAGCTCAACACCGAAATTGCGAACGTCCAGGGATTGCTCCTACACTAAAGGTGCCAGCCCTGAAAGCTCTTGCTGGTCCTCATCTCCCACTGGTAACCTCTCAAACGAACCACAAACACTTGGCCTCTGAACTTGTTTAGCCTACTAAAACTTCCAACGTACACAGCCTCTCCTGCTCAATCTGGCCAGAGCTCAACACCGAAATTGCGAACGTCCAGCGATTGTTCCTACACTAAAGGTGCCAGCCCTGAAAGCTCTTGCTGGTCCTCATCTCCCACTGGTAACCTCTCAAACGAACCACAAACACTTGGCCTCTGAACTTGTTTAGCCTACTAAAACTTCCAACGTACACAGCCTCTCCTGCTCAATCTGGCCAGAGCTCAACACCGACATTGTGAACGTCCAGCGATTACTCCTACACTAAAGGTGCCAGCCCTGAAAGCTCTTGCTGGTCCTCATCTCCCACTGGTAACCTCTCAAACGAACCACAAACACTTGGCCTCTGAACTTGTTTAGCCTACTAAAACTTCCAACGTACACAGCCTCTCCTGCTCAATCTGGCCAGAGCTCAACACCGACATTGCGAACGTCCAGGGATTGCTCCTACACTAAAGGTGCCAGCCCTGAAAGCTCTTGCTGGTCCTCATCTCCCACTGGTAACCTCTCAAACGAACCACAAACACTTGGGCTCTGAACTTGTTTAGCCTACTAAAACTTCCAACGTACACAGCCTCTCCTGCTCAATCTGGCCAGAGCTCAACACCAAAATTGCGAACGTCCAGCGATTGCTCCTACACTAAAGCTGCCAGCCCTGAAAGCTCTTGCTGGTCCTCATCTCCCACTGGTAACCTCTCAAACGAACCACAAACACTTGGGCTCTGAACTTGTTTAGCCTACTAAAACTTCCAACGTACACAGCCTCTCCTGCTCAATCTGGCCAGAGCTCAACACCGACATTGCGAACGTCCAGGGATTGCTCCTACACTAAAGGTGCCAGCCCTGAAAGCTCTTGCTGGTCCTCATCTCCCACTGGTAACCTCTCAAACGAACCACAAACACTTGGCCTCTGAACTTGTTTAGCCTACTAAAACTTCCAACGTACACAGCCTCTCCTGCTCAATCTGGCCAGAGCTCAACACCGACATTGCGAACGTCCAGCGATTGCTCCTACACTAAAGGTGCCAGCCCTGAAAGCTCTTGCTGGTCCTCATCTCCCACTGGTAACCTCTCAAACGAACCACAAACACTTGGGCTCTGAACTTGTTTAGCCTACTAAAACTTCCAACGTACACAGCCTCTCCTGCTCAATCTGGCCAGAGCTCAACACCGACATTGCGAACGTCCAGCGATTACTCCTACACTAAAGGTGCCAGCCCTGAAAGCTCTTGCTGGTCCTCATCTCCCACTGGTAACCTCTCAAACGAACCACAAACACTTGGCCTCTGAACTTGTTTAGCCTACTAAAACTTCCAACGTACACAGCCTCTCCTGCTCAATCTGCCCAAAATTCAACACCGAAATTACGAACGTCCAGCGATTGCTCCTACACTAAAGGTGCCAGCCCTGAAAGCTCTTGCTGCTCCTCATCTCCCACTGGTAACCTCTCAAACGAACCACAAACACTTGGGCTCTGAACTTGTTTAGCCTACTAAAACTTCCAACGTACACAGCCTCTCCTGCTCAATCTGGCCAGAGCTCAACACCGAAATTGCGAACGTCCAGGGATTGCTCCTACACTAAAGGTGCCAGCCCTGAAAGCTCTTGCTGGTCCTCATCTCCCACTGGTAACCTCTCAAACGAACCACAAACACTTGGGCTCTGAACTTGTTTAGCCTACTAAAACTTCCAACGTACACAGCCTCTCCTGCTCAATCTGGCCAGAGCTCAACACCGAAATTGCGAACGTCCAGGGATTGCTCCTACACTAAAGGTGCCAGGCCTGAAAGCTCTTGCTGGTCCTCATCTCCCACTGGTAACCTCTCAAACGAACCACAAACACTTGGCCTCTGAACTTGTTTAGCCTACTAAAACTTCCAACGTACACAGCCTCTCCTGCTCAATCTGGCCAGAGCTCAACACCGACATTGCGAACGTCCAGGGATTGCTCCTACACTAAAGGTGCCAGCCCTGAAAGCTCTTGCTGGTCCTCATCTCCCACTGGTAACCTCTCAAACGAACCACAAACACTTGGCCTCTGAACTTGTTTAGCCTACTAAAACTTCCAACGTACACAGCCTCTCCTGCTCAATCTGGCCAGAGCTCAACACCGAAATTGCGAACGTCCAGCGATTGCTCCTACACTAAAGGTGCCAGCCCTGAAAGCTCTTGCTGGTCCTCATCTCCCACTGGTAACCTCTCAAACGAACCACAAACACTTGGCCTCTGAACTTGTTTAGCCTACTAAAACTTCCAACGTACACAGCCTCTCCTGCTCAATCTGGCCAGAGCTCAACACCGACATTGCGAACGTCCAGCGATTGCTCCTACACTAAAGGTGCCAGCCCTGAAAGCTCTTGCTGGTCCTCATCTCCCACTGGTAACCTCTCAAACGAACCACAAACACTTGGCCTCTGAACTTGTTTAGCCTACTAAAACTTCCAATGTACACAGCCTCTCCTGCTCAATCTGGCCAGAGCTCAACACCGAAATTGCGAACGTCCAGCGATTGCTCCTACACTAAAGGTGCCAGCCCTGAAAGCTCTTGCTGGTCCTCATCTCCCACTGGTAACCTCTCAAACGAACCACAAACACTTGGCCTCTGAACTTGTTTAGCCTACTAAAACTTCCAACGTACACAGCCTCTCCTGCTCAATCTGGCCAGAGCTCAACACCGAAATTGCGAACGTCCAGCGATTGCTCCTACACTAAAGGTGCCAGCCCTGAAAGCTCTTGCTGGTCCTCATCTCCCACTGGTAACCTCTCAAACGAACCACAAACACTTGGCCTCTGAACTTGTTTAGCCTACTAAAACTTCCAACGTACACAGCCTCTCCTGCTCAATCTGGCCAGAGCTCAACACCGACATTGCGAACGTCCAGCGATTACTCCTACACTAAAGGTGCCAGCCCTGAAAGCTCTTGCTGGTCCTCATCTCCCACTGGTAACCTCTCAAACGAACCACAAACACTTGGGCTCTGAACTTGTTTAGCCTACTAAAACTTCCAACGTACACAGCCTCTCCTGCTCAATCTGGCCAGAGCTCAACACCGACATTGCGAACGTCCAGGGATTGCTCCTACACTAAAGGTGCCAGCCCTGAAAGCTCTTGCTGGTCCTCATCTCCCACTGGTAACCTCTCAAACGAACCACAAACACTTGGCCTCTGAACTTGTTTAGCCTACTAAAACTTCCAACGTACACAGCCTCTCCTGCTCAATCTGGCCAGAGCTCAACACCGACATTGCGAACGTCCAGGGATTGCTCCTACACTAAAGGTGCCAGCCCTGAAAGCTCTTGCTGGTCCTCATCTCCCACTGGTAACCTCTCAAACGAACCACAAACACTTGGGCTCTGAACTTGTTTAGCCTACTAAAACTTCCAACGTACACAGCCTCTCCTGCTCAATCTGGCCAGAGCTCAACACCAAAATTGCGAACGTCCAGCGATTGCTCCTACACTAAAGCTGCCAGCCCTGAAAGCTCTTGCTGGTCCTCATCTCCCACTGGTAACCTCTCAAACGAACCACAAACACTTGGGCTCTGAACTTGTTTAGCCTACTAAAACTTCCAACGTACACAGCCTCTCCTGCTCAATCTGGCCAGAGCTCAACACCGACATTGCGAACGTCCAGGGATTGCTCCTACACTAAAGGTGCCAGCCCTGAAAGCTCTTGCTGGTCCTCATCTCCCACTGGTAACCTCTCAAACGAACCACAAACACTTGGGCTCTGAACTTGTTTAGCCTACTAAAACTTCCAACGTACACAGCCTCTCCTGCTCAATCTGGCCAGAGCTCAACACCGAAATTGCGAACGTCCAGCGATTGCTCCTACACTAAAGGTGCCAGCCCTGAAAGCTCTTGCTGGTCCTCATCTCCCACTGGTAACCTCTCAAACGAACCACAAACACTTGGGCTCTGAACTTGTTTAGCCTACTAAAACTTCCAACGTACACAGCCTCTCCTGCTCAATCTGGCCAGAGCTCAACACCGAAATTGCGAACGTCCAGGGATTGCTCCTACACTAAAGGTGCCAGCCCTGAAAGCTCTTGCTGGTCCTCATCTCCCACTGGTAACCTCTCAAACGAACCACAAACACTTGGCCTCTGAACTTGTTTAGCCTACTAAAACTTCCAACGTACACAGCCTCTCCTGCTCAATCTGGCCAGAGCTCAACACCGACATTGCGAACGTCCAGCGATTACTCCTACACTAAAGGTGCCAGCCCTGAAAGCTCTTGCTGGTCCTCATCTCCACTGGTAACCTCTCAAACGAACCACAAACACTAGGCCTCTGAACTTGTTTAGCCTACTAAAACTTCCAACGTACACAGCCTCTCCTGCTCAATCTGCCCAAAATTCAACACCGAAATTACGAACGTCCAGCGATTGCTCCTACACTAAAGGTGCCAGCCCTGAAAGCTCTTGCTGGTCCTCATCTCCCACTGGTAACCTCTCAAACGAACCACAAACACTTGGCCTCTGAACTTGTTTCGCCTACTAAAACTTCCAACGTACACAGCCTCTCCTGCTCAATCTGGCCAGAGCTCAACACCGAAATTGCGAACGTCCAGCGATTGCTCCTACACTAAAGGTGCCAGCCCTGAAAGCTCTTGCTGGTCCTCATCTCCCACTGGTAACCTCTCAAACGAACCACAAACACTTGGGCTCTGAACTTGTTTCGCCTACTAAAACTTCCAACGTACACAGCCTCTCCTGCTCAATCTGGCCAGAGCTCAACACCGACATTGCGAACGTCCAGCGATTGCTCCTACACTAAAGGGGCCAGCCCTGAAAGCTCTTGCTGGTCCTCATCTCCCACTGGTAACCTCTCAAACGAACCACAAACACTTGGCCTCTGAACTTGTTTAGCCTACTAAAACTTCCAACGTACACAGCCTCTCCTGCTCAATCTGGCCAGAGCTCAACACCGACATTGCGAACGTCCAGCGATTGCTCCTACACTAAAGGGGCCAGCCCTGAAAGCTCTTGCTGGTCCTCATCTCCCACTGGTAACCTCTCAAACGAACCACAAACACTTGGCCTCTGAACTTGTTTAGCCTACTAAAACTTCCAACGTACACAGCCTCTCCTGCTCAATCTGGCCAGAGCTCAACACCGAAATTGCGAACGTCCAGCGATTGCTCCTACACTAAAGGGGCCAGCCCTGAAAGCTCTTGCTGCTCCTCATCT
Organism: Gavia stellata; assembly: GCF_030936135.1. Classification (NCBI taxonomy): domain Eukaryota; kingdom Metazoa; phylum Chordata; class Aves; order Gaviiformes; family Gaviidae; genus Gavia; species Gavia stellata. The sequence goes on along the minus strand of NW_026776379.1, from coordinate 70,761 downwards.
CCCACTGGTAACCTCTCAAACGAACCACAAACACTTGGCCTCTGAACTTGTTTAGCCTACTAAAACTTCCAACGTACACAGCCTCTCCTGCTCAATCTGGCCAGAGCTCAACACCGACATTGCGAACGTCCAGCGATTGCTCCTACACTAAAGGTGCCAGCCCTGAAAGCTCTTGCTGGTCCTCATCTCCCACTGGTAACCTCTCAAACGAACCACAAACACTTGGGCTCTGAACTTGTTTAGCCTACTAAAACTTCCAACGTACACAGCCTCTCCTGCTCAATCTGGCCAGAGCTCAACACCGACATTGCGAACGTCCAGGGATTGCTCCTACACTAAAGGTGCCAGCCCTGAAAGCTCTTGCTGGTCCTCATCTCCCACTGGTAACCTCTCAAACGAACCACAAACACTTGGGCTCTGAACTTGTTTAGCCTACTAAAACTTCCAACGTACACAGCCTCTCCTGCTCAATCTGGCCAGAGCTCAACACTGACATTGCGAACGTCCAGCGATTGCTCCTACACTAAAGGTGCCAGCCCTGAAAGCTCTTGCTGGTCCTCATCTCCCACTGGTAACCTCTCAAACGAACCACAAACACTTGGCCTCTGAACTTGTTTAGCCTACTAAAACTTCCAACGTACACAGCCTCTCCTGCTCAATCTGGCCAGAGCTCAACACCGAAATTGCGAACGTCCAGCGATTGCTCCTACACTAAAGGTGCCAGCCCTGAAAGCTCTTGCTGGTCCTCATCTCCCACTGGTAACCTCTCAAACGAACCACAAACACTTGGCCTCTGAACTTGTTTAGCCTACTAAAACTTCCAACGTACACAGCCTCTCCTGCTCAATCTGGCCAGAGCTCAACACCGACATTGCGAACGTCCAGGGATTGCTCCTACACTAAAGGTGCCAGCCCTGAAAGCTCTTGCTGGTCCTCATCTCCCACTGGTAACCTCTCAAACGAACCACAAACACTTGGGCTCTGAACTTGTTTAGCCTACTAAAACTTCCAACGTACACAGCCTCTCCTGCTCAATCTGGCCAGAGCTCAACACCGACATTGCGAACGTCCAGGGATTGCTCCTACACTAAAGGTGCCAGCCCTGAAAGCTCTTGCTGGTCCTCATCTCCCACTGGTAACCTCTCAAACGAACCACAAACACTTGGCCTCTGAACTTGTTTAGCCTACTAAAACTTCCAACGTACACAGCCTCTCCTGCTCAATCTGGCCAGAGCTCAACACTGACATTGCGAACGTCCAGCGATTGCTCCTACACTAAAGGTGCCAGCCCTGAAAGCTCTTGCTGCTCCTCATCTCCCACTGGTAACCTCTCAAACGAACCACAAACACTTGGCCTCTGAACTTGTTTAGCCTACTAAAACTTCCAACGTACACAGCCTCTCCTGCTCAATCTGGCCAGAGCTCAACACCGAAATTGCGAACGTCCAGCGATTGCTCCTACACTAAAGGGGCCAGCCCTGAAAGCTCTTGCTGGTCCTCATCTCCCACTGGTAACCTCTCAAACGAACCACAAACACTTGGCCTCTGAACTTGTTTAGCCTACTAAAACTTCCAACGTACACAGCCTCTCCTGCTCAATCTGGCCAGAGCTCAACACCGAAATTGCGAACGTCCAGGGATTGCTCCTACACTAAAGGTGCCAGCCCTGAAAGCTCTTGCTGGTCCTCATCTCCCACTGGTAACCTCTCAAACGAACCACAAACACTTGGGCTCTGAACTTGTTTAGCCTACTAAAACTTCCAACGTACACAGCCTCTCCTGCTCAATCTGGCCAGAGCTCAACACCGAAATTGCGAACGTCCAGGGATTGCTCCTACACTAAAGGTGCCAGCCCTGAAAGCTCTTGCTGGTCCTCATCTCCCACTGGTAACCTCTCAAACGAACCACAAACACTTGGCCTCTGAACTTGTTTAGCCTACTAAAACTTCCAACGTACACAGCCTCTCCTGCTCAATCTGGCCAGAGCTCAACACCGACATTGCGAACGTCCAGCGATTGCTCCTACACTAAAGGTGCCAGCCCTGAAAGCTCTTGCTGCTCCTCATCTCCCACTGGTAACCTCTCAAACGAACCACAAACACTTGGCCTCTGAACTTGTTTAGCCTACTAAAACTTCCAACGTACACAGCCTCTCCTGCTCAATCTGGCCAGAGCTCAACACCGAAATTGCGAACGTCCAGGGATTGCTCCTACACTAAAGGTGCCAGCCCTGAAAGCTCTTGCTGGTCCTCATCTCCCACTGGTAACCTCTCAAACGAACCACAAACACTTGGGCTCTGAACTTGTTTAGCCTACTAAAACTTCCAACGTACACAGCCTCTCCTGCTCAATCTGGCCAGAGCTCAACACCGAAATTGCGAACGTCCAGGGATTGCTCCTACACTAAAGGTGCCAGCCCTGAAAGCTCTTGCTGGTCCTCATCTCCCACTGGTAACCTCTCAAACGAACCACAAACACTTGGCCTCTGAACTTGTTTAGCCTACTAAAACTTCCAACGTACACAGCCTCTCCTGCTCAATCTGGCCAGAGCTCAACACCGACATTGCGAACGTCCAGCGATTGCTCCTACACTAAAGGTGCCAGCCCTGAAAGCTCTTGCTGGTCCTCATCTCCCACTGGTAACCTCTCAAACGAACCACAAACACTTGGCCTCTGAACTTGTTTAGCCTACTAAAACTTCCAACGTACACAGCCTCTCCTGCTCAATCTGGCCAGAGCTCAACACCGAAATTGCGAACGTCCAGCGATTGCTCCTACACTAAAGGTGCCAGCCCTGAAAGCTCTTGCTGGTCCTCATCTCCCACTGGTAACCTCTCAAACGAACCACAAACACTTGGCCTCTGAACTTGTTTAGCCTACTAAAACTTCCAACGTACACAGCCTCTCCTGCTCAATCTGGCCAGAGCTCAACACCGACATTGCGAACGTCCAGCGATTACTCCTACACTAAAGGTGCCAGCCCTGAAAGCTCTTGCTGGTCCTCATCTCCCACTGGTAACCTCTCAAACGAACCACAAACACTTGGCCTCTGAACTTGTTTAGCCTACTAAAACTTCCAACGTACACAGCCTCTCCTGCTCAATCTGGCCAGAGCTCAACACCGACATTGCGAACGTCCAGGGATTGCTCCTACACTAAAGGTGCCAGCCCTGAAAGCTCTTGCTGGTCCTCATCTCCCACTGGTAACCTCTCAAACGAACCACAAACACTTGGGCTCTGAACTTGTTTAGCCTACTAAAACTTCCAACGTACACAGCCTCTCCTGCTCAATCTGGCCAGAGCTCAACACCGACATTGCGAACGTCCAGGGATTGCTCCTACACTAAAGGTGCCAGCCCTGAAAGCTCTTGCTGGTCCTCATCTCCCACTGGTAACCTCTCAAACGAACCACAAACACTTGGGCTCTGAACTTGTTTAGCCTACTAAAACTTCCAACGTACACAGCCTCTCCTGCTCAATCTGGCCAGAGCTCAACACCGAAATTGCGAACGTCCAGCGATTGCTCCTACACTAAAGGTGCCAGCCCTGAAAGCTCTTGCTGGTCCTCATCTCCCACTGGTAACCTCTCAAACGAACCACAAACACTTGGGCTCTGAACTTGTTTAGCCTACTAAAACTTCCAACGTACACAGCCTCTCCTGCTCAATCTGGCCAGAGCTCAACACCGACATTGCGAACGTCCAGCGATTGCTCCTACACTAAAGGTGCCAGCCCTGAAAGCTCTTGCTGGTCCTCATCTCCCACTGGTAACCTCTCAAACGAACCACAAACACTTGGCCTCTGAACTTGTTTAGCCTACTAAAACTTCCAACGTACACAGCCTCTCCTGCTCAATCTGGCCAGAGCTCAACACCGACATTGCGAACGTCCAGCGATTGCTCCTACACTAAAGGTGCCAGCCCTGAAAGCTCTTGCTGGTCCTCATCTCCCACTGGTAACCTCTCAAACGAACCACAAACACTTGGGCTCTGAACTTGTTTAGCCTACTAAAACTTCCAACGTACACAGCCTCTCCTGCTCAATCTGGCCAGAGCTCAACACCGAAATTGCGAACGTCCAGGGATTGCTCCTACACTAAAGGTGCCAGCCCTGAAAGCTCTTGCTGGTCCTCATCTCCCACTGGTAACCTCTCAAACGAACCACAAACACTTGGCCTCTGAACTTGTTTAGCCTACTAAAACTTCCAACGTACACAGCCTCTCCTGCTCAATCTGGCCAGAGCTCAACACCGAAATTGCGAACGTCCAGCGATTGCTCCTACACTAAAGGTGCCAGCCCTGAAAGCTCTTGCTGGTCCTCATCTCCCACTGGTAACCTCTCAAACGAACCACAAACACTTGGGCTCTGAACTTGTTTAGCCTACTAAAACTTCCAACGTACACAGCCTCTCCTGCTCAATCTGGCCAGAGCTCAACACCGACATTGCGAACGTCCAGGGATTGCTCCTACACTAAAGGTGCCAGCCCTGAAAGCTCTTGCTGGTCCTCATCTCCCACTGGTAACCTCTCAAACGAACCACAAACACTTGGCCTCTGAACTTGTTTAGCCTACTAAAACTTCCAACGTACACAGCCTCTCCTGCTCAATCTGGCCAGAGCTCAACACCGAAATTGCGAACGTCCAGCGATTGCTCCTACACTAAAGGTGCCAGCCCTGAAAGCTCTTGCTGCTCCTCATCTCCCACTGGTAACCTCTCAAACGAACCACAAACACTTGGGCTCTGAACTTGTTTAGCCTACTAAAACTTCCAACGTACACAGCCTCTCCTGCTCAATCTGGCCAGAGCTCAACACCGAAATTGCGAACGTCCAGCGATTGCTCCTACACTAAAGGTGCCAGCCCTGAAAGCTCTTGCTGGTCCTCATCTCCCACTGGTAACCTCTCAAACGAACCACAAACACTTGGCCTCTGAACTTGTTTAGCCTACTAAAACTTCCAACGTACACAGCCTCTCCTGCTCAATCTGGCCAGAGCTCAACACCGACATTGCGAACGTCCAGCGATTACTCCTACACTAAAGGTGCCAGCCCTGAAAGCTCTTGCTGGTCCTCATCTCCCACTGGTAACCTCTCAAACGAACCACAAACACTTGGCCTCTGAACTTGTTTAGCCTACTAAAACTTCCAACGTACACAGCCTCTCCTGCTCAATCTGGCCAGAGCTCAACACCGACATTGCGAACGTCCAGGGATTGCTCCTACACTAAAGGTGCCAGCCCTGAAAGCTCTTGCTGGTCCTCATCTCCCACTGGTAACCTCTCAAACGAACCACAAACACTTGGGCTCTGAACTTGTTTAGCCTACTAAAACTTCCAACGTACACAGCCTCTCCTGCTCAATCTGGCCAGAGCTCAACACCGACATTGCGAACGTCCAGGGATTGCTCCTACACTAAAGGTGCCAGCCCTGAAAGCTCTTGCTGGTCCTCATCTCCCACTGGTAACCTCTCAAACGAACCACAAACACTTGGGCTCTGAACTTGTTTAGCCTACTAAAACTTCCAACGTACACAGCCTCTCCTGCTCAATCTGGCCAGAGCTCAACACTGACATTGCGAACGTCCAGCGATTGCTCCTACACTAAAGCTGCCAGCCCTGAAAGCTCTTGCTGGTCCTCATCTCCCACTGGTAACCTCTCAAACGAACCACAAACACTTGGGCTCTGAACTTGTTTAGCCTACTAAAACTTCCAACGTACACAGCCTCTCCTGCTCAATCTGGCCAGAGCTCAACACCGACATTGCGAACGTCCAGCGATTGCTCCTACACTAAAGGTGCCAGCCCTGAAAGCTCTTGCTGGTCCTCATCTCCCACTGGTAACCTCTCAAACGAACCACAAACACTTGGGCTCTGAACTTGTTTAGCCTACTAAAACTTCCAACGTACACAGCCTCTCCTGCTCAATCTGGCCAGAGCTCAACACCGAAATTGCGAACGTCCAGCGATTGCTCCTACACTAAAGGTGCCAGCCCTGAAAGCTCTTGCTGGTCCTCATCTCCCACTGGTAACCTCTCAAACGAACCACAAACACTTGGGCTCTGAACTTGTTTAGCCTACTAAAACTTCCAACATACACAGCCTCTCCTGCTCAATCTGGCCAGAGCTCAACACCGAAATTGCGAACGTCCAGGGATTGCTCCTACACTAAAGGTGCCAGCCCTGAAAGCTCTTGCTGGTCCTCATCTCCCACTGGTAACCTCTCAAACGAACCACAAACACTTGGCCTCTGAACTTGTTTAGCCTACTAAAACTTCCAACGTACACAGCCTCTCCTGCTCAATCTGGCCAGAGCTCAACACCGACATTGCGAACGTCCAGCGATTACTCCTACACTAAAGGTGCCAGCCCTGAAAGCTCTTGCTGGTCCTCATCTCCCACTGGTAACCTCTCAAACGAACCACAAACACTTGGGCTCTGAACTTGTTTCGCCTACTAAAACTTCCAACGTACACAGCCTCTCCTGCTCAATCTGGCCAGAGCTCAACACCGACATTGCGAACGTCCAGCGATTGCTCCTACACTAAAGGGGCCAGCCCTGAAAGCTCTTGCTGCTCCTCATCTCCCACTGGTAACCTCTCAAACGAACCACAAACACTTGGCCTCTGAACTTGTTTAGCCTACTAAAACTTCCAACGTACACAGCCTCTCCTGCTCAATCTGGCCAGAGCTCAACACCGACATTGCGAACGTCCAGGGATTGCTCCTACACTAAAGGTGCCAGCCCTGAAAGCTCTTGCTGGTCCTCATCTCCCACTGGTAACCTCTCAAACGAACCACAAACACTTGGCCTCTGAACTTGTTTAGCCTACTAAAACTTCCAACGTACACAGCCTCTCCTGCTCAATCTGGCCAGAGCTCAACACCGACATTGCGAACGTCCAGCGATTACTCCTACACTAAAGGTGCCAGCCCTGAAAGCTCTTGCTGGTCCTCATCTCCCACTGGTAACCTCTCAAACGAACCACAAACACTTGGGCTCTGAACTTGTTTCGCCTACTAAAACTTCCAACGTACACAGCCTCTCCTGCTCAATCTGCCCAAAATTCAACACCGAAATTACGAACGTCCAGCGATTGCTCCTACACTAAAGGGGCCAGCCCTGAAAGCTCTTGCTGGTCCTCATCTCCCACTGGTAACCTCTCAAACGAACCACAAACACTTGGGCTCTGAACTTGTTTCGCCTACTAAAACTTCCAACGTACACAGCCTCTCCTGCTCAATCTGGCCAGAGCTCAACACCGAAATTGCGAACGTCCAGCGATTGCTCCTACACTAAAGGTGCCAGCCCTGAAAGCTCTTGCTGCTCCTCATCTCCCACTGGTAACCTCTCAAACGAACCACAAACACTTGGCCTCTGAACTTGTTTAGCCTACTAAAACTTCCAACGTACACAGCCTCTCCTGCTCAATCTGGCCAGAGCTCAACACCGACATTGCGAACGTCCAGGGATTGCTCCTACACTAAAGGTGCCAGCCCTGAAAGCTCTTGCTGGTCCTCATCTCCCACTGGTAACCTCTCAAACGAACCACAAACACTTGGCCTCTGAACTTGTTTAGCCTACTAAAACTTCCAACGTACGCAGCCTCTCCTGCTCAATCTGGCCAAAATTCACCAACGAAATTACGAACGTCCAGCGATTGTCCTACACTAAAGGTGCCAGCCCTGAAAGCTCTTGCTGGTCCTCATCTCCCACTGGTAACCTCTCAAACGAACCACAAACACTTGGGCTCTGAACTTGTTTCGCCTACTAAAACTTCCAACGTACACAGCCTCTCCTGCTCAATCTGGCCAGAGCTCAACACCGAAATTGCGAACGTCCAGGGATTGCTCCTACACTAAAGGTGCCAGCCCTGAAAGCTCTTGCTGCTCCTCATCTCCCACTGGTAACCTCTCAAACGAACCACAAACACTTGGGCTCTGAACTTGTTTAGCCTACTAAAAACTTCCAACGTACACAGCCTCTCCTGCTCAATCTGGCCAGAGCTCAACACCGACATTGCGAACGTCCAGCGATTGCTCCTACACTAAAGGGGCCAGCCCTGAAAGCTCTTGCTGGTCCTCATCTCCCACTGGTAACCTCTCAAACGAACCACAAACACTTGGGCTCTGAACTTGTTTAGCCTACTAAAACTTCCAACGTACACAGCCTCTCCTGCTCAATCTGGCCAGAGCTCAACACCGAAATTGCGAACGTCCAGCGATTGCTCCTACACTAAAGGTGCCAGCCCTGAAAGCTCTTGCTGATCCTCATCTCCCACTGGTAACCTCTCAAACGAACCACAAACACTTGGGCTCTGAACTTGTTTCGCCTACTAAAACTTCCAGCGTACACAGCCTCTCCTGCTCAATCTGGCCAGAGCTCAACACCGAAATTGCGAACGTCCAGCGATTGCTCCTACACTAAAGGTGCCAGCCCTGAAAGCTCTTGCTGGTCCTCATCTCCCACTGGTAACCTCTCAAACGAACCACAAACACTTGGGCTCTGAACTTGTTTAGCCTACTAAAACTTCCAACGTACACAGCCTCTCCTGCTCAATCTGGCCAGAGCTCAACACCGAAATTGCGAACGTCCAGGGATTGCTCCTACACTAAAGGTGCCAGCCCTGAAAGCTCTTGCTGGTCCTCATCTCCCACTGGTAACCTCTCAAACGAACCACAAACACTTGGGCTCTGAACTTGTTTAGCCTACTAAAACTTCCAACGTACACAGCCTCTCCTGATCAATCTGGCCAAAATTCACCAAGGAAATTACGAACGTCCAGCGATTGCTCCTACACTAAAGGTGCCAGCCCTGAAAGCTCTTGCTGGTCCTCATCTCCCACTGGTAACCTCTCAAACGAACCACAAACACTTGGGCTCTGAACTTGTTTAGCCTACTAAAACTTCCAACGTACACAGCCTCTCCTGCTCAATCTGGCCAGAGCTTAACACCGACATTGCGAACGTCCAGGGATTGCTCCTACACTAAAGGTGCCAGCCCTGAAAGCTCTTGCTGGTCCTCATCTCCCACTGGTAACCTCTCAAACGAACCACAAACACTTGGGCTCTGAACTTGTTTAGCCTACTAAAACTTCCAACGTACACAGCCTCTCCTGCTCAATCTGGCCAGAGCTCAACACCAAAATTGCGAACGTCCAGCGATTGCTCCTACACTAAAGGTGCCAGCCCTGAAAGCTCTTGCTGGTCCTCATCTCCCACTGGTAACCTCTCAAACGAACCACAAACACTTGGGCTCTGAACTTGTTTAGCCTACTAAAACTTCCAACGTACACAGCCTCTCCTGCTCAATCTGGCCAGAGCTCAACACCGAAATTGCGAACGTCCAGGGATTGCTCCTACACTAAAGGTGCCAGCCCTGAAAGCTCTTGCTGGTCCTCATCTCCCACTGGTAACCTCTCAAGCGAACCACAAACACTTGGGCTCTGAACTTGTTTAGCCTACTAAAACTTCCAACGTACACAGCCTCTCCTGCTCAATCTGGCCAGAGCTCAACACCGACATTGCGAACGTCCAGGGATTGCTCCTACACTAAAGGTGCCAGCCCTGAAAGCTCTTGCTGCTCCTCATCTCCCACTGGTAACCTCTCAAACGAACAACAAACACTTGGGCTCTGAACTTGTTTAGCCTACTAAAACTTCCAACGTACACAGCCTCTCCTGCTCAATCTGGCCAAAATTCACCAACGAAATTACGAACGTCCAGCGATTGCTCCTACACTAAAGGTGCCAGCCCTGAAAGCTCTTGCTGGTCCTCATCTCCCACTGGTAACCTCTCAAACGAACCACAAACACTTGGGCTCTGAACTTGTTTAGCCTACTAAAACTTCCAACGTACACAGCCTCTCCTGCTCAATCTGGCCAGAGCTCAACACCGAAATTGCGAACGTCCAGCGATTGCTCCTACACTAAAGGTGCCAGCCCTGAAAGCTCTTGCTGGTCCTCATCTCCCACTGGTAACCTCTCAAACGAACCACAAACACTTGGGCTCTGAACTTGTTTAGCCTACTAAAACTTCCAACGTACACAGCCTCTCCTGCGCAATCTGGCCAAAATTCACCAACGAAATTGCTAACGTCCGGCGATTGCTCCTACACTAAAGGTGCCAGCCCTGAAAGCTCTTGCTGGTCCTCATCTCCCACTGGTAACCTCTCAAACGAACCACAAACACTTGGGCTCTGAACTTGTTTAGCCTACTAAAACTTCCAACGTACACAGCCTCTCCTGCTCAATCTGGCCAGAGCTCAACACCGAAATTGCGAACGTCCAGCGATTGCTCCTACACTAAAGGTGCCAGCCCTGAAAGCTCTTGCTGGTCCTCATCTCCCACTGGTAACCTCTCAAACGAACCACAAACACTTGGCCTCTGAACTTGTTTAGCCTACTAAAACTTCCAACGTACACAGCCTCTCCTGCTCAATCTGGCCAGAGCTCAACACCGAAATTGCGAACGTCCAGGGATTGCTCCTACACTAAAGGTGCCAGCCCTGAAAGCTCTTGCTGGTCCTCATCTCCCACTGGTAACCTCTCAAACGAACCACAAACACTTGGGCTCTGAACTTGTTTAGCCTACTAAAACTTCCAACGTACACAGCCTCTCCTGCTCAATCTGGCCAGAGCTCAACACCGAAATTGCAAACGTCCAGCGATTGCTCCTACACTAAAGGTGCCAGCCCTGAAAGCTCTTGCTGGTCCTCATCTCCCACTGGTAACCTCTCAAACGAACCACAAACACTTGGGCTCTGAACTTGTTTAGCCTACTAAAACTTCCAACGTACACAGCCTCTCCTGCTCAATCTGGCCAGAGCTCAACACCGACATTGCGAACGTCCAAGGATTGCTCCTACACTAAAGGTGCCAGCCCTGAAAGCTCTTGCTGGTCCTCATCTCCCACTGGTAACCTCTCAAACGAACCACAAACACTTGGGCTCTGAACTTGTTTAGCCTACTAAAACTTCCAACGTACACAGCCTCTCCTGCTCAATCTGCCCAAAATTCAGCAACGAAATTACGAACGTCCAGCGATTGCTCCTACACTAAAGGTGCCAGCCCTGAAAGCTCTTGCTGCTCCTCATCTCCCACTGGTAACCTCTCAAACGAACCACAAACACTTGGGCTCTGAACTTGTTTAGCCTAATAAAACTTCCAACGTACACAGCCTCTCCTGCTCAATCTGGACAGAGCTCAACACCGAAATTGCGAACGTCCAGTGATTGCTCCTACACTAAAGGTGCCAGCCCTGAAAGCTCTTGCTGGTCCTCATCTCCCCACTGGTAACCTCTCAAACGAACCACAAACACTTGGCCTCTGAACTTGTTTAGCCTACTAAAACTTCCAACGTACACAGCCTCTCCTGCTCAATCTGGCCAGAGCTCAACACCGACATTGCGAACGTCCAGCGATTGCTCCTACACTAAAGGTGCCAGCCCTGAAAGCTCTTGCTGGTCCTCATCTCCCACTGGTAACCTCTCAAACGAACCACAAACACTTGGGCTCTGAACTTGTTTAGCCTACTAAAACTTCCAACGTACACAGCCTCTCCTGCTCAATCTGGCCAGAGCTCAACACCGACATTGCGAACGTCCAGGGATTGCTCCTACACTAAAGGTGCCAGCCCTGAAAGCTCTTGCTGGTCCTCATCTCCCACTGGTAACCTCTCAAACGAACCACAAACACTTGGGCTCTGAACTTGTTTAGCCTACTAAAACTTCCAACGTACACAGCCTCTCCTGCTCAATCTGGCCAGAGCTCAACACCGAAATTGCGAACGTCCAGCGATTGCTCCTACACTAAAGGTGCCAGCCCTGAAAGCTCTTGCTGCTCCTCATCTCCCACTGGTAACCTCTCAAACGAACCACAAACACTTGGGCTCTGAACTTGTTTAGCCTACTAAAACTTCCAACGTACACAGCCTCTCCTGCTCAATCTGGCCAGAGCTCAACACCGACATTGTGAACGTCCAGCGATTGCTCCTACACTAAAGGGGCCAGCCCTGAAAGCTCTTGCTGCTCCTCATCTCCCACTGGTAACCTCTCAAACGAACCACAAACACTTGGCCTCTGAACTTGTTTAGCCTACTAAAACTTCCAACGTACACAGCCTCTCCTGCTCAATCTGGCCAGAGCTCAACACCGACATTGCGAACGTCCAGCGATTACTCCTACACTAAAGGTGCCAGCCCTGAAAGCTCTTGCTGGTCCTCATCTCCCACTGGTAACCTCTCAAACGAACCACAAACACTGTAACCTCTCAAACGAACCCAAAACACTTGGCCTCTGAACTTGTTTAGCCTACTAAAACTTCCAACGTACACAGCCTCTCCTGCTCAATCTGCCCAAAATTCAACACCGAAATTACGAACGTCCAGCGATTGCTCCTACACTAAAGGTGCCAGCCCTGAAGCTCTTGCTGCTCCTCATCTCCCACTGGTAACCTCTCAAACGAACCACAACACTTGGGCTCTGAACTTGTTTAGCCTACTAAAACTTCCAACGTACACAGCCTCTCCTGCTCAATCTGGCCAGAGCTCAACACCGAAATTGCGAACGTCCAGCGATTGCTCCTACACTAAAGGTGCCAGCCCTGAAAGCTCTTGCTGCTCCTCATCTCCCACTGGTAACCTCTCAAACGAACCACAAACACTTGGCCTCTGAACTTGTTTAGCCTACTAAAACTTCCAACGTACACTGCCTCTCCTGCTCAATCTGGCCAGAGCTCAACACGACATTGCGAACGTCCAGGGATTGCTCCTACACTAAAGGTGCCAGGCCTGAAAGCTCTTGCTGGTCCTCATCTCCCACTGGTAACCTCTCAAACGAACCACAAACACTTGGGCTCTGAACTTGTTTAGCCTACTAAAACTTCCAACGTACACAGCCTCTCCTGCTCAATTCTGGCCAAAATTTCACCAACGAAATTACGAACGTCCAGCGATTGCTCCTACACTAAGGTGCCAGCCCTGAAAGCTCTTGCTGGTCCTCATCTCCCACTGGTAACCTCTCAAACGAACCACAAACACTTGGGCTCTGAACTTGTTTCGCCTACTAAAACTTCCAACGTACACAGCCTCTCCTGCTCAATCTGGCCAGAGCTCAACACCGAAATTGCGAACGTCCAGGGATTGCTCCTACACTAAAGGTGCCAGCCCTGAAAGCTCTTGCTGGTCCTCATCTCCCACTGGTAACCTCTCAAACGAACCACAAACACTTGGGCTCTGAACTTGTTTAGCCTACTAAAACTTCCAACGTACACAGCCTCTCCTGCTCAATCTGGCCAGAGCTCAACACCGAAATTGCGAACGTCCAGGATTGCTCCTACACTAAAGGTGCCAGCCTGAAAGCTCTTGCTGGTCCTCATCTCCCACTGGTAAACCTCTCAAACGAACCACAAACACTTGGGCTCTGAACTTGTTTAGCCTACTAAAACTTCCAACGTACACAGCCTCTCCTGCTCAATCTGCCAGAGCTCAACACCGAAATTGCGAACGTCCAGTGATTGCTCCTACACTAAAGGTGCCAGCCCTGAAAGCTCTTGCTGATCCTCATCTCCCACTGGTAACCTCTCAAACGAACCACAAACACTTGGGCTCTGAACTTGTTTCGCCTACTAAAACTTCCAGCGTACACAGCCTCTCCTGCTCAATCTGGCCAGAGCTCACACCGAAATTGCGAACGTCCAGCGATTGCTCCTACACTAAAGGTGCCAGCCCTGAAAGCTCTTGCTGGTCCTCATCTCCCACTGGTAACCTCTCAAACGAACCACAAACACTTGGCCTCTGAACTTGTTTAGCCTACTAAACTTCCAACGTACACAGCCTCTCCTGCTCAATCTGGCCAGAAGCTCAACACCGACATTGCGAACGTCCAGGGATTGCTCCTACACTAAAGGTGCCAGCCCTGAAAGCTCTTGCTGGTCCTCATCTCCCACTGGTAACCTCTCAAACGAACCACAAACACTTGGCCTCTGAACTTGTTTAGCCTACTAAAACTTCCAACGTACACAGCCTCTCCTGCTCAATCTGGCCAAAATTCACCAACGAAATTACGAACGTCCAGCGATTGCTCCTACACTAAAGGTGCCAGCCCTGAAAGCTCTTGCTGGTCCTCATCTCCTACTGGTAACCTCTCAAACGAACCACAAACACTTGGGCTCTGAACTTGTTTAGCCTACTAAAACTTCCAACGTACACAGCCTCTCCTGCTCAATCTGGCCAGAGCTCAACACCGACATTGCGAACGTCCAGCGATTGCTCCTACACTAAAGGTGCCAGCCCTGAAAGCTCTTGCTGGTCCTCATCTCCCACTGGTAACCTCTCAAACGAACCACAAACACTTGGGCTCTGAACTTGTTTAGCCTACTAAAACTTCCAACGTACACAGCCTCTCCTGCTCAATCTGGCCAGAGCTCAACACCAAAATTGCGAACGTCCAGGGATTGCTCCTACACTAAAGGTGCCAGCCCTGAAAGCTCTTGCTGGTCCTCATCTCCCACTGGTACCTCTCAAACGAACAACAAACACTTGGGCTCTGAACTTGTTTAGCCTACTAAAACTTCCAACGTACACAGCCTCTCCTGCTCAATCTGGCCAAAATTCACCAACGAAATTACGAACGTCCAGCGGATTGCTCCTACACTAAAGGTGCCAGCCCTGAAAGCTCTTGCTGGTCCTCATCTCCCACTGGTAACCTCTCAAACGAACCACAAACACTTGGCCTCTGAACTTGTTTTACAGCCTCTCCTGCTCAATCTGGCCAGAGCTCAACACCGAAATTGCGAACGTCCAGCGATTGCTCCTACACTAAAGGTGCCAGCCCTGAAAGCTCTTGCTGGTCCTCATCTCCCACTGGTAACCTCTCAAACGAACCACAAACACTTGGGCTCTGAACTTGTTTAGCCTACTAAAACTTCCAACGTACACAGCCTCTCCTGCTCAATCTGGCCAGAGCTCAACACCGAAATTGCGAACGTCCAGCGATTGCTCCTACACTAAAGGTGCCAGCCCTGAAAGCTCTTGCTGCTCCTCATCTCCCACTGGTAACCTCTCAAACGAACCACAAACACTTGGGCTCTGAACTTGTTTAGCCTACTAAAACTTCCAACGTACACAGCCTCTCCTGCTCAATCTGGCCAGAGCTCAACACCGACATTGCGAACGTCCAGCGATTACTCCTACACTAAAGGTGCCAGCCCTGAAAGCTCTTGCTGGTCCTCATCTCCCACTGGTAACCTCTCAAACGAACCACAAACACTTGGGCTCTGAACTTGTTTAGCCTACTAAAACTTCCAACGTACACAGCCTCTCCTGCTCAATCTGGCCAGAGCTCAACACCGACATTGCGAACGTCCAGCGATTGCTCCTACACTAAAGGTGCCAGCCCTGAAAGCTCTTGCTGGTCCTCATCTCCCACTGGTAACCTCTCAAACGAACCACAAACACTTGGGCTCTGAACTTGTTTAGCCTACTAAAACTTCCAACGTACACAGCCTCTCCTGCTCAATCTGGCCAGAGCTCAACACCGACATTGCGAACGTCCAAGCGATTGCTCCTACACTAAAGGTGCCAGCCCTGAAAGCTCTTGCTGGTCCTCATCTCCCACTGGTAACCTCTCAAACGAACCACAAACACTTGGGCTCTGAACTTGTTTAGCCTACTAAAACTTCCAACGTACACAGCCTCTCCTGCTCAATCTGGCCAGAGCTCAACACCGACATTGCGAACGTCCAGCGATTGCTCCTACACTAAAGGTGCCAGCCCTGAAAGCTCTTGCTGGTCCTCATCTCCCACTGGTAACCTCTCAAACGAACCACAAACACTTGGCCTCTGAACTTGTTTAGCCTACTAAAACTTCCAACGTACACAGCCTCTCCTGCTCAATCTGGCCAGAGCTCAACACCGAAATTGCGAACGTCCAGCAATTGCTCCTACACTAAAGGTGCCAGCCCTGAAAGCTCTTGCTGGTCCTCATCTCCCACTGGTAACCTCTCAAACGAACCACAAACACTTGGCCTCTGAACTTGTTTAGCCTACTAAAACTTCCAACGTACACAGCCTCTCCTGCTCAATCTGGCCAGAGCTCAACACCGACATTGCGAACGTCCAAGGATTGCTCCTACACTAAAGGTGCCAGCCCTGAAAGCTCTTGCTGGTCCTCATCTCCCACTGGTAACCTCTCAAACGAACCACAAACACTTGGGCTCTGAACTTGTTTAGCCTACTAAAACTTCCAACGTACACAGCCTCTCCTGCTCAATCTGCCCAAATTCAGCAACGAAATTACGAACGTCCAGCGATTGCTCCTACACTAAAGGTGCCAGCCCTGAAAGCTCTTGCTGCTCCTCATCTCCCACTGGTAACCTCTCAAACGAACCACAAACACTTGGGCTCTGAACTTGTTTAGCCTACTAAAACTTCCAACGTACACAGCCTCTCCTGCTCAATCTGGCCAGAGCTCAACACCGAAATTGCGAACGTCCAGCGATTGCTCCTACACTAAAGGTGCCAGCCCTGAAAGCTCTTGCTGGTCCTCATCTCCCACTGGTAACCTCTCAAACGAACCACAAACACTTGGGCTCTGAACTTGTTTAGCCTACTAAAACTTCCAACGTACACAGCCTCTCCTGCTCAATCTGGCCAGAGCTCAACACCGACATTGCGAACGTCCAGCGATTACTCCTACACTAAAGGTGCCAGCCCTGAAAGCTCTTGCTGGTCCTCATCTCCCACTGGTAACCTCTCAAACGAACCACAAACACTTGGGCTCTGAACTTGTTTAGCCTACTAAAACTTCCAACGTACACAGCCTCTCCTGCTCAATCTGGCCAGAGCTCAACACCGAAATTGCGAACGTCCAGCGATTGCTCCTACACTAAAGGTGCCAGCCCTGAAAGCTCTTGCTGGTCCTCATCTCCCACTGGTAACCTCTCAAACGAACCACAAACACTTGGGCTCTGAACTTGTTTAGCCTACTAAAACTTCCAACGTACACAGCCTCTCCTGCTCAATCTGGCCAGAGCTCAACACCGAAATTGCGAACGTCCAGCGATTGCTCCTACACTAAAGGTGCCAGCCCTGAAAGCTCTTGCTGGTCCTCATCTCCCACTGGTAACCTCTCAAACGAACCACAAACACTTGGCCTCTGAACTTGTTTAGCCTACTAAAACTTCCAACGTACACAGCCTCTCCTGCTCAATCTGGCCAGAGCTCAACACCGAAATTGCGAACGTCCAGCAATTACTCCTACACTAAAGGTGCCAGCCCTGAAAGCTCTTGCTGGTCCTCATCTACCACTGGTAACCTCTCAAACGAACCACAAACACTTGGGCTCTGAACTTGTTTAGCCTACTAAAACTTCCAACGTACACAGCCTCTCCTGCTCAATCTGGCCAGAGCTCAACACCGAAATTGCGAACGTCCAGCGATTGCTCCTACACTAAAGGTGCCAGCCCTGAAAGCTCTTGCTGGTCCTCATCTCCCACTGGTAACCTCTCAAACGAACCACAAACACTTGGGCTCTGAACTTGTTTAGCCTACTAAAACTTCCAACGTACACAGCCTCTCCTGCTCAATCTGGCCAGAGCTCAACACCGAAATTGCGAACGTTCAGCGATTGCTCCTACACTAAAGGTGCCAGCCCTGAAAGCTCTTGCTGGTCCTCATCTCCCACTGGTAACCTCTCAAACGAACCACAAACACTTGGGCTCTGAACTTGTTTAGCCTACTAAAACTTCCAACGTACACAGCCTCTCCTGCTCAATCTGGCCAGAGCTCAACACCGACATTGCGAACGTCCAGGGATTGCTCCTACACTAAAGGTGCCAGCCCTGAAAGCTCTTGCTGGTCCTCATCTCCCACTGGTAACCTCTCAAACGAACCACAAACACTTGGCCTCTGAACTTGTTTAGCCTACTAAAACTTCCAACGTACACAGCCTCTCCTGCTCAATCTGGCCAGAGCTCAACACCGAAATTGCGAACGTCCAGCGATTGCTCCTACACTAAAGGTGCCAGCCCTGAAAGCTCTTGCTGGTCCTCATCTCCCACTGGTAACCTCTCAAACGAACCACAAACACTTGGGCTCTGAACTTGTTTAGCCTACTGAAACTTCCAACGTACACAGCCTCTCCTGCTCAATCTGGCCAGAGCTCAACACCGACATTGCGAACGTCCAGCGATTACTCCTACACTAAAGGTGCCAGCCCTGAAAGCTCTTGCTGGTCCTCATCTCCCACTGGTAACCTCTCAAACGAACCACAAACACTTGGGCTCTGAACTTGTTTAGCCTACTAAAACTTCCAACGTACACAGCCTCTCCTGCTCAATCTGCCCAAAATTCACCAACGAAATTACGAACGTCCAGCGATTGCTCCTACACTAAAGGTGCCAGCCCTGAAAGCTCTTGCTGGTCCTCATCTCCCACTGGTAACCTCTCAAACGAACCACAAACACTTGGCCTCTGAACTTGTTTAGCCTACTAAAACTTCCAACGTACACAGCCTCTCCTGCTCAATCTGGCCAGAGCTCAACACCGAAATTGCGAACGTCCAGGGATTGCTCCTACACTAAAGGTGCCAGCCCTGAAAGCTCTTGCTGCTCCTCATCTCCCACTGGTAACCTCTCAAACGACCACAAACACTTGGGCTCTGAACTTGTTTAGCCTACTAAAACTTCCAACGTACACAGCCTCTCCTGCTCAATCTGGCCAGAGCTCAACACCGACATTGCGAACGTCCAGCGATTGCTCCTACACTAAAGGTGCCAGCCCTGAAAGCTCTTGCTGGTCCTCATCTCCCACTGGTAACCTCTCAAACGAACCACAAACACTTGGGCTCTGAACTTGTTTAGCCTACTGAAACTTCCAACGTACACAGCCTCTCCTGCTCAATCTGGCCAGAGCTCAACACCGACATTGCGAACGTCCAGCGATTACTCCTACACTAAAGGTGCCAGCCCTGAAAGCTCTTGCTGGTCCTCATCTCCCACTGGTAACCTCTCAAACGAACCACAAACACTTGGGCTCTGAACTTGTTTAGCCTACTAAAACTTCCAACGTACACAGCCTCTCCTGCTCAATCTGGCCAAAATTCACCAAAGAAATTGCGAACGTCCAGCGATTGCTCCTACACTAAAGGTGCCAGCCCTGAAAGCTCTTGCTGGTCCTCATCTCCCACTGGTAACCTCTCAAACGAACCACAAACACTTGGGCTCTGAACTTGTTTAGCCTACTAAAACTTCCAACGTACACAGCCTCTCCTGCTCAATCTGGCCAGAGCTCAACACCGACATTGCGAACGTCCAGGGATTGCTCCTACACTAAAGGTGCCAGCCCTGAAAGCTCTTGCTGGTCCTCATCTCCCACTGGTAACCTCTCAAACGAACCACAAACACTTGGCCTCTGAACTTGTTTAGCCCACTAAAACTTCCAACGTACACAGCCTCTCCTGCTCAATCTGGCCAGAGCTCAACACCGAAATTGCAAACGTCCAGCGATTGCTCCTACACTAAAGGTGCCAGCCCTGAAAGCTCTTGCTGGTCCTCATCTCCCACTGGTAACCTCTCAAACGAACCACAAACACTTGGGCTCTGAACTCGTTTAGCCTACTAAAACTTCCAACGTAAACAGCCTCTCCTGCTCAATCTGGCCAGAGCTCAACACCGAAATTGCGAACGTCCAGCGATTGCTCCTACACTAAAGGTGCCAGCCCTGAAAGCTCTTGCTGGTCCTCATCTCCCACTGGTAACCTCTCAAACGAACCACAAACACTTGGGCTCTGAACTTGTTTAGCCTACTAAAACTTCCAACGTACACAGCCTCTCCTGCTCAATCTGCCCAAAATTCAGCAACGAAATTGCGAACGTCCAGCGATTGCTCCTACACTAAAGGTGCCAGCCCTGAAAGCTCTTGCTGGTCCTCATCTCCCACTGGTAACCTCTCAAACGAACCACAAACACTTGGCCTCTGAACTTGTTTAGCCTACTAAAACTTCCAACGTACACAGCCTCTCCTGCTCAATCTGGCCAAAATTCAGCAACGAAATTGCGAACGTCCAGGGATTGCTCCTACACTAAAGGTGCCAGCCCTGAAAGCTCTTGCTGGTCCTCATCTCCCACTGGTAACCTCTCAAACGAACCACAAACACTTGGCCTCTGAACTTGTTTAGCCTACTAAAACTTTCAACGTACACAGCCTCTCCTGCTCAATCTGGCCAGAGCTCAACACCGACATTGCGAACGTCCAGCGATTGCTCCTACACTAAAGGTGCCAGCCCTGAAAGCTCTTGCTGGTCCTCATCTCCCACTGGTAACCTCTCAAACGAACCACAAACACTTGGGCTCTGAACTTGTTTAGCCTACTAAAACTTCCAACGTATACAGCCTCTCCTGCTCAATCTGGCCAGAGCTCAACACCGACATTGCGAACGTCCAGGGATTGCTCCTACACTAAAGGTGCCAGCCCTGAAAGCTCTGGCTGCTCCTCATCTCCCACTGGTAACCTCTCAAGCGAACCACAAACACTTGGGCTCTGAACTTGTTTAGCCTACTAAAACTTCCAACGTACACAGCCTCTCCTGCTCAATCTGGCCAGAGCTCAACACCGACATTGCGAACGTCCAGGGATTGCTCCTACACTAAAGGTGCCAGGCCTGAAAGCTCTTGCTGGTCCTCATCTCCCCCTGGTAACCTCTCAAACGAACCACAAACACTTGGGCTCTGAACTTGTTTAGCCTACTAAAACTTCCAACGTACGCAGCCTCTCCTGCTCAATCTGGCCAAAATTCACCAACGAAATTACGAACGTCCAGCGATTGCTCCTACACTAAAGGTGCCAGCCCTGAAAGCTCTTGCTGGTCCTCATCTCCCACTGGTAACCTCTCAAACGAACCACAAACACTTGGGCTCTGAACTTGTTTCGCCTACTAAAACTTCCAACGTACACAGCCTCTCCTGCTCAATCTGGCCAAAATTCACCAACGAAATTGCGAACGTCCAGCGATTGCTCCTACACTAAAGGTGCCAGCCCTGAAAGCTCTTGCTGCTCCTCATCTCCCACTGGTAACCTCTCAAACGAACCACAAACACTTGGGCTCTGAACTTGTTTAGCCTACTAAAACTTCCAACGTACACAGCCTCTCCTGCTCAATCTGGCCAGAGCTCAACACCGAAATTGCGAACGTCCAGCGATTGCTCCTACACTAAAGGTGCCAGCCCTGAAAGCTCTTGCTGGTCCTCATCTCCCACTGGTAACCTCTCAAACGAACCACAAACACTTGGGCTCTGAACTTGTTTAGCCTACTAAAACTTCCAACGTACACAGCCTCTCCTGCTCAATCTGGCCAGAGCTCAACACCGAAATTGCGAACGTCCAGGGATTGCTCCTACACTAAAGGTGCCAGCCCTGAAAGCTCTTGCTGATCCTCATCTCCCACTGGTAACCTCTCAAACGAACCACAAACACTTGGGCTCTGAACTTGTTTC
The DNA here is from genome assembly GCF_030936135.1 of Gavia stellata. Classification (NCBI taxonomy): domain Eukaryota; kingdom Metazoa; phylum Chordata; class Aves; order Gaviiformes; family Gaviidae; genus Gavia; species Gavia stellata. The sequence goes on along the minus strand of NW_026776379.1, from coordinate 49,275 downwards.
GCCTACTAAAACTTCCAGCGTACACAGCCTCTCCTGCTCAATCTGGCCAGAGCTCAACACCGAAATTGCGAACGTCCAGCGATTGCTCCTACACTAAAGGTGCCAGCCCTGAAAGCTCTTGCTGGTCCTCATCTCCCACTGGTAACCTCTCAAACGAACCACAAACACTTGGCCTCTGAACTTGTTTAGCCTACTAAAACTTCCAACGTACACAGCCTCTCCTGCTCAATCTGGCCAGAGCTCAACACCGAAATTGCGAACGTCCAGCGATTGCTCCTACACTAAAGGTGCCAGCCCTGAAAGCTCTTGCTGGTCCTCATCTCCCACTGGTAACCTCTCAAACGAACCACAAACACTTGGGCTCTGAACTTGTTTAGCCTACTAAAACTTCCAACGTACACAGCCTCTCCTGATCAATCTGGCCAAAATTCACCAACGAAATTACGAACGTCCAGCGATTGCTCCTACACTAAAGGTGCCAGCCCTGAAAGCTCTTGCTGGTCCTCATCTCCCACTGGTAACCTCTCAAACGAACCACAAACACTTGGGCTCTGAACTTGTTTAGCCTACTAAAACTTCCAACGTACACAGCCTCTCCTGCTCAATCTGGCCAGAGCTTAACACCGACATTGCGAACGTCCAGGATTGCTCCTACACTAAAGGTGCCAGCCCTGAAAGCTCTTGCTGGTCCTCATCTCCCACTGGTAACCTCTCAAACGAACCACAAACACTTGGGCTCTGAACTTGTTTAGCCTACTAAAACTTCCAACGTACACAGCCTCTCCTGCTCAATCTGGCCAGAGCTCAACACCGAAATTGCGAACGTCCAGCGATTGCTCCTACACTAAAGGTGCCAGCCCTGAAAGCTCTTGCTGGTCCTCATCTCCCACTGGTAACCTCTCAAACGAACCACAAACACTTGGGCTCTGAACTTGTTTAGCCTACTAAAACTTCCAACGTACACAGCCTCTCCTGCTCAATCTGGCCAGAGCTCAACACCGAAATTGCGAACGTCCAGGGATTGCTCCTACACTAAAGGTGCCAGCCCTGAAAGCTCTTGCTGGTCCTCATCTCCCACTGGTAACCTCTCAAACGAACCACAAACACTTGGGCTCTGAACTTGTTTAGCCTACTAAAACTTCCAACGTACACAGCCTCTCCTGCTCAATCTGGCCAGAGCTCAACACCGACATTGCGAACGTCCAAGGATTGCTCCTACACTAAAGGTGCCAGCCCTGAAAGCTCTTGCTGGTCCTCATCTCCCACTGGTAACCTCTCAAACGAACCACAAACACTTGGGCTCTGAACTTGTTTAGCCTACTAAAACTTCCAACGTACACAGCCTCTCCTGCTCAATCTGGCCAGAGCTCAACACCGACATTGCGAACGTCCAGCGATTGCTCCTACACTAAAGGTGCCAGCCCTGAAAGCTCTTGCTGGTCCTCATCTCCCACTGGTAACCTCTCAAACGAACCACAAACACTTGGCCTCTGAACTTGTTTAGCCTACTAAAACTTCCAACGTACACAGCCTCTCCTGCTCAATCTGGCCAGAGCTCAACACCGAAATTGCGAACGTCCAGCAATTGCTCCTACACTAAAGGTGCCAGCCCTGAAAGCTCTTGCTGGTCCTCATCTCCCACTGGTAACCTCTCAAACGAACCACAAACACTTGGCCTCTGAACTTGTTTAGCCTACTAAAACTTCCAACGTACACAGCCTCTCCTGCTCAATCTGGCCAGAGCTCAACACCGACATTGCGAACGTCCAAGGATTGCTCCTACACTAAAGGTGCCAGCCCTGAAAGCTCTTGCTGGTCCTCATCTCCCACTGGTAACCTCTCAAACGAACCACAAACACTTGGGCTCTGAACTTGTTTAGCCTACTAAAACTTCCAACGTACACAGCCTCTCCTGCTCAATCTGCCCAAAATTCAGCAACGAAATTACGAACGTCCAGCGATTGCTCCTACACTAAAGGTGCCAGCCCTGAAAGCTCTTGCTGCTCCTCATCTCCCACTGGTAACCTCTCAAACGAACCACAAACACTTGGGCTCTGAACTTGTTTAGCCTACTAAAACTTCCAACGTACACAGCCTCTCCTGCTCAATCTGGCCAGAGCTCAACACCGAAATTGCGAACGTCCAGCGATTGCTCCTACACTAAAGGTGCCAGCCCTGAAAGCTCTTGCTGGTCCTCATCTCCCACTGGTAACCTCTCAAACGAACCACAAACACTTGGGCTCTGAACTTGTTTAGCCTACTAAAACTTCCAACGTACACAGCCTCTCCTGCTCAATCTGGCCAGAGCTCAACACCGACATTGCGAACGTCCAGCGATTACTCCTACACTAAAGGTGCCAGCCCTGAAAGCTCTTGCTGGTCCTCATCTCCCACTGGTAACCTCTCAAACGAACCACAAACACTTGGGCTCTGAACTTGTTTAGCCTACTAAAACTTCCAACGTACACAGCCTCTCCTGCTCAATCTGGCCAGAGCTCAACACCGAAATTGCGAACGTCCAGCGATTGCTCCTACACTAAAGGTGCCAGCCCTGAAAGCTCTTGCTGGTCCTCATCTCCCACTGGTAACCTCTCAAACGAACCACAAACACTTGGGCTCTGAACTTGTTTAGCCTACTAAAACTTCCAACGTACACAGCCTCTCCTGCTCAATCTGGCCAGAGCTCAACACCGAAATTGCGAACGTCCAGCGATTGCTCCTACACTAAAGGTGCCAGCCCTGAAAGCTCTTGCTGGTCCTCATCTCCCACTGGTAACCTCTCAAACGAACCACAAACACTTGGCCTCTGAACTTGTTTAGCCTACTAAAACTTCCAACGTACACAGCCTCTCCTGCTCAATCTGGCCAGAGCTCTACACCGAAATTGCGAACGTCCAGCAATTACTCCTACACTAAAGGTGCCAGCCCTGAAAGCTCTTGCTGGTCCTCATCTACCACTGGTAACCTCTCAAACGAACCACAAACACTTGGGCTCTGAACTTGTTTAGCCTACTAAAACTTCCAACGTACACAGCCTCTCCTGCTCAATCTGGCCAGAGCTCAACACCGAAATTGCGAACGTCCAGGGATTGCTCCTACACTAAAGGTGCCAGCCCTGAAAGCTCTTGCTGGTCCTCATCTCCCACTGGTAACCTCTCAAACGAACCACAAACACTTGGGCTCTGAACTTGTTTAGCCTACTAAAACTTCCAACGTACACAGCCTCTCCTGCTCAATCTGGCCAGAGCTCAACACCGAAATTGCGAACGTTCAGCGATTGCTCCTACACTAAAGGTGCCAGCCCTGAAAGCTCTTGCTGGTCCTCATCTCCCACTGGTAACCTCTCAAACGAACCACAAACACTTGGGCTCTGAACTTGTTTAGCCTACTAAAACTTCCAACGTACACAGCCTCTCCTGCTCAATCTGGCCAGAGCTCAACACCGACATTGCGAACGTCCAGGGATTGCTCCTACACTAAAGGTGCCAGCCCTGAAAGCTCTTGCTGGTCCTCATCTCCCACTGGTAACCTCTCAAACGAACCACAAACACTTGGCCTCTGAACTTGTTTAGCCTACTAAAACTTCCAACGTACACAGCCTCTCCTGCTCAATCTGGCCAGAGCTCAACACCGAAATTGCGAACGTCCAGCGATTGCTCCTACACTAAAGGTGCCAGCCCTGAAAGCTCTTGCTGGTCCTCATCTCCCACTGGTAACCTCTCAAACGAACCACAAACACTTGGGCTCTGAACTTGTTTAGCCTACTGAAACTTCCAACGTACACAGCCTCTCCTGCTCAATCTGGCCAGAGCTCAACACCGACATTGCGAACGTCCAGCGATTACTCCTACACTAAAGGTGCCAGCCCTGAAAGCTCTTGCTGGTCCTCATCTCCCACTGGTAACCTCTCAAACGAACCACAAACACTTGGGCTCTGAACTTGTTTAGCCTACTAAAACTTCCAACGTACACAGCCTCTCCTGCTCAATCTGCCCAAAATTCACCAACGAAATTACGAACGTCCAGCGATTGCTCCTACACTAAAGGTGCCAGCCCTGAAAGCTCTTGCTGGTCCTCATCTCCCACTGGTAACCTCTCAAACGAACCACAAACACTTGGCCTCTGAACTTGTTTAGCCTACTAAAACTTCCAACGTACACAGCCTCTCCTGCTCAATCTGGCCAGAGCTCAACACCGAAATTGCGAATGTCCAGGGATTGCTCCTACACTAAAGGTGCCAGCCCTGAAAGCTCTTGCTGCTCCTCATCTCCCACTGGTAACCTCTCAAACGACCACAAACACTTGGGCTCTGAACTTGTTTAGCCTACTAAAACTTCCAACGTACACAGCCTCTCCTGCTCAATCTGGCCAGAGCTCAACACCGACATTGCGAACGTCCAGCGATTGCTCCTACACTAAAGGTGCCAGCCCTGAAAGCTCTTGCTGGTCCTCATCTCCCACTGGTAACCTCTCAAACGAACCACAAACACTTGGGCTCTGAACTTGTTTAGCCTACTGAAACTTCCAACGTACACAGCCTCTCCTGCTCAATCTGGCCAGAGCTCAACACCGACATTGCGAACGTCCAGCGATTACTCCTACACTAAAGGTGCCAGCCCTGAAAGCTCTTGCTGGTCCTCATCTCCCACTGGTAACCTCTCAAACGAACCACAAACACTTGGGCTCTGAACTTGTTTAGCCTACTAAAACTTCCAACGTACACAGCCTCTCCTGCTCAATCTGGCCAAAATTCACCAAAGAAATTGCGAACGTCCAGCGATTGCTCCTACACTAAAGGTGCCAGCCCTGAAAGCTCTTGCTGGTCCTCATCTCCCACTGGTAACCTCTCAAACGAACCACAAACACTTGGGCTCTGAACTTGTTTAGCCTACTAAAACTTCCAACGTACACAGCCTCTCCTGCTCAATCTGGCCAGAGCTCAACACCGACATTGCGAACGTCCAGGGATTGCTCCTACACTAAAGGTGCCAGCCCTGAAAGCTCTTGCTGGTCCTCATCTCCCACTGGTAACCTCTCAAACGAACCACAAACACTTGGCCTCTGAACTTGTTTAGCCCACTAAAACTTCCAACGTACACAGCCTCTCCTGCTCAATCTGGCCAGAGCTCAACACCGAAATTGCAAACGTCCAGCGATTGCTCCTACACTAAAGGTGCCAGCCCTGAAAGCTCTTGCTGGTCCTCATCTCCCACTGGTAACCTCTCAAACGAACCACAAACACTTGGGCTCTGAACTCGTTTAGCCTACTAAAACTTCCAACGTAAACAGCCTCTCCTGCTCAATCTGGCCAGAGCTCAACACCGAAATTGCGAACGTCCAGCGATTGCTCCTACACTAAAGGTGCCAGCCCTGAAAGCTCTTGCTGGTCCTCATCTCCCACTGGTAACCTCTCAAACGAACCACAAACACTTGGGCTCTGAACTTGTTTAGCCTACTAAAACTTCCAACGTACACAGCCTCTCCTGCTCAATCTGCCCAAAATTCAGCAACGAAATTGCGAACGTCCAGCGATTGCTCCTACACTAAAGGTGCCAGCCCTGAAAGCTCTTGCTGGTCCTCATCTCCCACTGGTAACCTCTCAAACGAACCACAAACACTTGGCCTCTGAACTTGTTTAGCCTACTAAAACTTCCAACGTACACAGCCTCTCCTGCTCAATCTGGCCAAAATTCAGCAACGAAATTGCGAACGTCCAGGGATTGCTCCTACACTAAAGGTGCCAGCCCTGAAAGCTCTTGCTGGTCCTCATCTCCCACTGGTAACCTCTCAAACGAACCACAAACACTTGGCCTCTGAACTTGTTTAGCCTACTAAAACTTTCAACGTACACAGCCTCTCCTGCTCAATCTGGCCAGAGCTCAACACCGACATTGCGAACGTCCAGCGATTGCTCCTACACTAAAGGTGCCAGCCCTGAAAGCTCTTGCTGGTCCTCATCTCCCACTGGTAACCTCTCAAACGAACCACAAACACTTGGGCTCTGAACTTGTTTAGCCTACTAAAACTTCCAACGTATACAGCCTCTCCTGCTCAATCTGGCCAGAGCTCAACACCGACATTGCGAACGTCCAGGGATTGCTCCTACACTAAAGGTGCCAGCCCTGAAAGCTCTGGCTGCTCCTCATCTCCCACTGGTAACCTCTCAAGCGAACCACAAACACTTGGGCTCTGAACTTGTTTAGCCTACTAAAACTTCCAACGTACACAGCCTCTCCTGCTCAATCTGGCCAGAGCTCAACACCGACATTGCGAACGTCCAGGGATTGCTCCTACACTAAAGGTGCCAGGCCTGAAAGCTCTTGCTGGTCCTCATCTCCCCCTGGTAACCTCTCAAACGAACCACAAACACTTGGGCTCTGAACTTGTTTAGCCTACTAAAACTTCCAACGTACGCAGCCTCTCCTGCTCAATCTGGCCAAAATTCACCAACGAAATTACGAACGTCCAGCGATTGCTCCTACACTAAAGGTGCCAGCCCTGAAAGCTCTTGCTGGTCCTCATCTCCCACTGGTAACCTCTCAAACGAACCACAAACACTTGGGCTCTGAACTTGTTTCGCCTACTAAAACTTCCAACGTACACAGCCTCTCCTGCTCAATCTGGCCAAAATTCACCAACGAAATTGCGAACGTCCAGCGATTGCTCCTACACTAAAGGTGCCAGCCCTGAAAGCTCTTGCTGCTCCTCATCTCCCACTGGTAACCTCTCAAACGAACCACAAACACTTGGGCTCTGAACTTGTTTAGCCTACTAAAACTTCCAACGTACACAGCCTCTCCTGCTCAATCTGGCCAGAGCTCAACACCGAAATTGCGAACGTCCAGCGATTGCTCCTACACTAAAGGTGCCAGCCCTGAAAGCTCTTGCTGGTCCTCATCTCCCACTGGTAACCTCTCAAACGAACCACAAACACTTGGGCTCTGAACTTGTTTAGCCTACTAAAACTTCCAACGTACACAGCCTCTCCTGCTCAATCTGGCCAGAGCTCAACACCGAAATTGCGAACGTCCAGGGATTGCTCCTACACTAAAGGTGCCAGCCCTGAAAGCTCTTGCTGATCCTCATCTCCCACTGGTAACCTCTCAAACGAACCACAAACACTTGGGCTCTGAACTTGTTTCGCCTACTAAAACTTCCAGCGTACACAGCCTCTCCTGCTCAATCTGGCCAGAGCTCAACACCGAAATTGCGAACGTCCAGCGATTGCTCCTACACTAAAGGTGCCAGCCCTGAAAGCTCTTGCTGGTCCTCATCTCCCACTGGTAACCTCTCAAACGAACCACAAACACTTGGCCTCTGAACTTGTTTAGCCTACTAAAACTTCCAACGTACACAGCCTCTCCTGCTCAATCTGGCCAGAGCTCAACACCGAAATTGCGAACGTCCAGCGATTGCTCCTACACTAAAGGTGCCAGCCCTGAAAGCTCTTGCTGGTCCTCATCTCCCACTGGTAACCTCTCAAACGAACCACAAACACTTGGGCTCTGAACTTGTTTAGCCTACTAAAACTTCCAACGTACACAGCCTCTCCTGATCAATCTGGCCAAAATTCACCAACGAAATTACGAACGTCCAGCGATTGCTCCTACACTAAAGGTGCCAGCCCTGAAAGCTCTTGCTGGTCCTCATCTCCCACTGGTAACCTCTCAAACGAACCACAAACACTTGGGCTCTGAACTTGTTTAGCCTACTAAAACTTCCAACGTACACAGCCTCTCCTGCTCAATCTGGCCAGAGCTTAACACCGACATTGCGAACGTCCAGGGATTGCTCCTACACTAAAGGTGCCAGCCCTGAAAGCTCTTGCTGGTCCTCATCTCCCACTGGTAACCTCTCAAACGAACCACAAACACTTGGGCTCTGAACTTGTTTAGCCTACTAAAACTTCCAACGTACACAGCCTCTCCTGCTCAATCTGGCCAGAGCTCAACACCGAAATTGCGAACGTCCAGCGATTGCTCCTACACTAAAGGTGCCAGCCCTGAAAGCTCTTGCTGGTCCTCATCTCCCACTGGTAACCTCTCAAACGAACCACAAACACTTGGGCTCTGAACTTGTTTAGCCTACTAAAACTTCCAACGTACACAGCCTCTCCTGCTCAATCTGGCCAGAGCTCAACACCGAAATTGCGAACGTCCAGGGATTGCTCCTACACTAAAGGTGCCAGCCCTGAAAGCTCTTGCTGGTCCTCATCTCCCACTGGTAACCTCTCAAGCGAACCACAAACACTTGGGCTCTGAACTTGTTTAGCCTACTAAAACTTCCAACGTACACAGCCTCTCCTGCTCAATCTGGCCAAAATTCACCAACGAAATTGCGAACGTCCAGCGATTGCTCCTACACTAAAGGTGCCAGCCCTGAAAGCTCTTGCTGGTCCTCATCTCCCACTGGTAACCTCTCAAACGAACCACAAACACTTGGGCTCTGAACTTGTTTAGCCTACTAAAACTTCCAATGTACACAGCCTCTCCTGCTCAATCTGGCCAGAGCTCAACACCGAAATTGCGAACGTCCAGCGATTGCTCCTACACTAAAGGTGCCAGCCCTGAAAGCTCTTGCTGGTCCTCATCTCCCGCTGGTAACCTCTCAAATGAACCACAAACACTTGGGCTCTGAACTTGTTTAGGCTACTAAAACTTCCAACGTACACAGCCTCTCTTGCTCAATCTGGCCAGAGCTCAACACCGACATTGCGAACGTCCAGCGATTGCTCCTACACTAAAGGTGCCAGCCCTGAAAGCTCTTGCTGGTCCTCATCTCCCACTGGTAACCTCTCAAACGAACCACAAACACTTGGGCTCTGAACTTGTTTAGCCTACTAAAACTTCCAACGTACACAGCCCCTCCTGCTCAATCTGGCCAGAGCTCAACACCGACATTGCGAACGTCCAGCGATTACTCCTACACTAAAGGTGCCAGCCCTGAAAGCTCTTGCTGGTCCTCATCTCCCACTGGTAACCTCTCAAACGAACCACAAACACTTGGGCTCTGAACTTGTTTAGGCTGCTAAAACTTCCAACGTACACAGCCTCTCCTGCTCAATCTGGCCAAATTCACCAACGAAATTGCGAACGTCCAGGGATTGCTCCTACACTAAAGGTGCCAGCCCTGAAAGCTCTTGCTGGTCCTCATCTCCCACTGGTAACCTCTCAAACGAACCACAAACACTTGGCCTCTGAACTTGTTTAGTCTACTAAAACTTCCAACGTACACAGCCTCTCCTGCTCAATCTGGCCAGAGCTCAACACCGAAATTGCGAACGTCCAGCGATTGCTCCTACACTAAAGGTGCCAGCCCTGAAAGCTCTTGCTGGTCCTCATCTCCCACTGGTAACCTCTCAAACGAACCACAAACACTTGGGCTCTGAACTTGTTTAGCCTACTAAAACTTCCAACGTACACAGCCTCTCCTGCTCAATCTGGCCAGAGCTCAACACCAACATTGCGAACGTCCAGGGATTGCTCCTACACTAAAGGTGCCAGCCCTGAAAGCTCTTGCTGGTCCTCATCTCCCACTGGTAACCTCTCAAATGAACAACAAACACTTGGGCTCTGAACTTGTTTCGCCTACTAAAACTTCCAACGTACACAGCCTCTCCTGCTCAATCTGGCCAGAGCTCAACACCGACATTGCGAACGTCCAGGGATTGCTCCTACACTAAAGGTGCCAGCCCTGAAAGCTCTTGCTGCTCCTCATCTCCCACTGGTAACCTCTCAAACGAACCACAAACACTTGGGCTCTGAACTTGTTTAGCCTATTAAAAATTCCAACGTACACAGCCTCTCCTGCTCAATCTGGCCAGAGCTCAACACCGACATTGCGAACGTCCAGCGATTGCTCCTACACTAAAGGTGCCAGCCCTGAAAGCTCTTGCTGCTCCTCATCTCCCACTGGTAACCTCTCAAACGAACCACAAACACTTGGGCTCTGAACTTGTTTAGCCTACTAAAACTTCCAACGTACACAGCCTCTCCTGCTCAATCTGGCCAAAATTCACCAACGAAATTGCGAACGTCCAGGGATTGCTCCTACACTAAAGGTGCCAGCCCTGAAAGCTCTTGCTGGTCCTCATCTCCCACTGGTAACCTCTCAAACGAACCACAAACACTTGGGCTCTGAACTTCTTTAGCCTACTAAAACTTCCAACGTACACAGCCTCTCCTGCTCAATCTGGCCAGAGCTCAACACCGAAATTGCGAACGTCCAGCGATTGCTCCTACACTAAAGGTGCCAGCCCTGAAAGCTCTTGCTGGTCCTCATCTCCCACTGGTAACCTCTCAAACGAACCACAAACACTTGGGCTCTGAACTTGTTTAGCCTACTAAAACTTCCAACGTACACAGCCTCTCCTGCTCAATCTGGCCAGAGCTCAACACCGAAATTGCGAACGTCCAGGGATTGCTCCTACACTAAAGGTGCCAGCCCTGAAAGCTCTTGCTGGTCCTCATCTCCCACTGGTAACCTCTCAAACGAACCACAAACACTTGGCCTCTGAACTTGTTTAGCCTACTAAAACTTCCAACGTACACAGCCTCTCCTGCTCAATCTGCCCAAAATTCAGCAACGAAATTACGAACGTCCAGCGATTGCTCCTACACTAAAGGTGCCAGCCCTGAAAGCTCTTGCTGCTCCTCATCTCCCACTGGTAACCTCTCAAACGAACCACAAACACTTGGGCTCTGAACTTGTTTAGCCTACTAAAACTTCCAACGTACACAGCCTCTCCTGCTCAATCTGGCCAGAGCTCAACACCGAAATTGCGAACGTCCAGCGATTGCTCCTACACTAAAGGTGCCAGCCCTGAAAGCTCTTGCTGGTCCTCATCTCCCACTGGTAACCTCTCAAACGAACCACAAACACTTGGGCTCTGAACTTGTTTAGCCTACTAAAACTTCCAACGTACACAGCCTCTCCTGCTCAATCTGGCCAGAGCTCAACACCGACATTGCGAACGTCCAGCGATTACTCCTACACTAAAGGTGCCAGCCCTGAAAGCTCTTGCTGGTCCTCATCTCCCACTGGTAACCTCTCAAACGAACCACAAACACTTGGGCTCTGAACTTGTTTAGCCTCCTAAAACTTCCAACGTACACAGCCTCTCCTGCTCAATCTGGCCAGAGCTCAACACCAAAATTGCGAACGTCCAGCGATTGCTCCTACACTAAAGGTGCCAGCCCTGAAAGCTCTTGCTGGTCCTCATCTCCCACTGGTAACCTCTCAAACGAACCACAAACACTTGGGCTCTGAACTTGTTTAGCCTACTAAAACTTCCAACGTACACAGCCTCTCCTGCTCAATCTGGCCAGAGCTCAACACCGAAATTGCGAACGTCCAGCGATTGCTCCTACACTAAAGGTGCCAGCCCTGAAAGCTCTTGCTGGTCCTCATCTCCCACTGGTAACCTCTCAAACGAACCACAAACACTTGGCCTCTGAACTTGTTTAGCCTACTAAAACTTCCAACGTACACAGCCTCTCCTGCTCAATCTGGCCAGAGCTCAACACCGAAATTGCGAACGTCCAGCAATTACTCCTACACTAAAGGTGCCAGCCCTGAAAGCTCTTGCTGGTCCTCATCTACCACTGGTAACCTCTCAAACGAACCACAAACACTTGGGCTCTGAACTTGTTTAGCCTACTAAAACTTCCAACGTACACAGCCTCTCCTGCTCAATCTGGCCAGAGCTCAACACCGAAATTGCGAACGTCCAGGGATTGCTCCTACACTAAAGGTGCCAGCCCTGAAAGCTCTTGCTGGTCCTCATCTCCCACTGGTAACCTCTCAAACGAACCACAAACACTTGGGCTCTGAACTTGTTTAGCCTACTAAAACTTCCAACGTACACAGCCTCTCCTGCTCAATCTGGCCAGAGCTCAACACCGAAATTGCGAACGTTCAGCGATTGCTCCTACACTAAAGGTGCCAGCCCTGAAAGCTCTTGCTGGTCCTCATCTCCCACTGGTAACCTCTCAAACGAACCACAAACACTTGGGCTCTGAACTTGTTTAGCCTACTAAAACTTCCAACGTACACAGCCTCTCCTGCTCAATCTGGCCAGAGCTCAACACCGACATTGCGAACGTCCAGCGATTGCTCCTACACTAAAGGTGCCAGCCCTGAAAGCTCTTGCTGGTCCTCATCTCCCACTGGTAACCTCTCAAACGAACCACAAACACTTGGGCTCTGAACTTGTTTAGCCTACTAAAACTTCCAACGTACACAGCCTCTCCTGCTCAATCTGGCCAGAGCTCAACACCGACATTGCGAACGTCCAGCGATTGCTCCTACACTAAAGGGGCCAGCCCTGAAAGCTCTTGCTGCTCCTCATCTCCCACTGGTAACCTCTCAAACGAACCACAAACACTTGGGCTCTGAACTTGTTTAGCCTACTCAAACTTCCAACGTACACAGCCTCTCCTGCTCAATCTGGCCAGAGCTCAACACCGACATTGCGAACGTCCAGCGATTGCTCCTACACTAAAGGTGCCAGCCCTGAAAGCTCTTGCTGGTCCTCATCTCCCACTGGTAACCTCTGAAACGAACCACAAACACTTGGGCTCTGAACTTGTTTAGCCTACTAAAACTTCCAACGTACACAGCCTCTCCTGCTCAATCTGGCCAGAGCTCAACACCGACATTGCGAACGTCCAGGGATTGCTCCTACACTAAAGGTGCCAGCCCTGAAAGCTCTTGCTGGTCCTCATCTCCCACTGGTAACCTCTCAAACGAACCACAAACACTTGGGCTCTGAACTTGTTTAGCCTACTAAAACTTCCAACGTACACAGCCTCTCCTGCTCAATCTGGCCAGAGCTCAACACCGACATTGCGAACGTCCAGCGATTGCTCCTACACTAAAGGTGCCAGCCCTGAAAGCTCTTGCTGGTCCTCATCTCCCACTGGTAACCTCTCAAACGAACCACAAACACTTGGGCTCTGAACTTGTTTAGCCTACTGAAACTTCCAACGTACACAGCCTCTCCTGCTCAATCTGGCCAGAGCTCAACACCGACATTGCGAACGTCCAGCGATTACTCCTACACTAAAGGTGCCAGCCCTGAAAGCTCTTGCTGGTCCTCATCTCCCACTGGTAACCTCTCAAACGAACCACAAACACTTGGGCTCTGAACTTGTTTAGCCTACTAAAACTTCCAACGTACACAGCCTCTCCTGCTCATTCTGGCCAAAATTCACCAACGAAATTACGAACGTCCAGCGATTGCTCCTACACTAAAGGTGCCAGCCCTGAAAGCTCTTGCTGGTCCTCATCTCCCACTGGTAACCTCTCAAACGAACCACAAACACTTGGCCTCTGAACTTGTTTAGCCTACTAAAACTTCCAACGTACACAGCCTCTCCTGCTCAATCTGGCCAGAGCTCAACACCGAAATTGCGAACGTCCAGGGATTGCTCCTACACTAAAGGTGCCAGCCCTGAAAGCTCTTGCTGCTCCTCATCTCCCACTGGTAACCTCTCAAACGAACCACAAACACTTGGCTCTGAACTTGTTTAGCCTACTAAAACTTCCAACGTACACAGCCTCTCCTGCTCAATCTGGCCAGAGCTCAACACCGAAATTGCGAACGTCCAGCGATTGCTCCTACACTAAAGGTGCCAGCCCTGAAAGCTCTTGCTGGTCCTCATCTCCCACTGGTAACCTCTCAAACGAACCACAAACACTTGGGCTCTGAACTTGTTTAGCCTACTGAAACTTCCAACGTACACAGCCTCTCCTGCTCAATCTGGCCAGAGCTCAACACCGAAATTGCGAACGTCCAGCGATTACTCCTACACTAAAGGTGCCAGCCCTGAAAGCTCTTGCTGGTCCTCATCTCCCACTGGTAACCTCTCAAACGAACCACAAACACTTGGCCTCTGAACTTGTTTAGCCTACTAAAACTTCCAACGTACACAGCCTCTCCTGCTCAATCTGGCCAAAATTCACCAAAGAAATTGCGAACGTCCAGCGATTGCTCCTACACTAAAGGTGCCAGCCCTGAAAGCTCTTGCTGGTCCTCATCTCCCACTGGTAACCTCTCAAACGAACCACAAACACTTGGGCTCTGAACTTGTTTAGCCTACTAAAACTTCCAACGTACACAGCCTCTCCTGCTCAATCTGGCCAGAGCTCAACACCGACATTGCGAACGTCCAGGGATTGCTCCTACACTAAAGGTGCCAGCCCTGAAAGCTCTTGCTGGTCCTCATCTCCCACTGGTAACCTCTCAAACGAACCACAAACGCTTGGCCTCTGAACTTGTTTAGCCCACTAAAACTTCCAACGTACACAGCCTCTCCTGCTCAATCTGGCCAGAGCTCAACACCGAAATTGCGAACGTCCAGCGATTGCTCCTACACTAAAGGTGCCAGCCCTGAAAGCTCTTGCTGGTCCTCATCTCCCACTGGTAACCTCTCAAACGAACCACAAACACTTGGGCTCTGAACTCGTTTAGCCTACTAAAACTTCCAACGTAAACAGCCTCTCCTGCTCAATCTGGCCAGAGCTCAACACCGAAATTGCGAACGTCCAGCGATTGCTCCTACACTAAAGGTGCCAGCCCTGAAAGCTCTTGCTGGTCCTCATCTCCCACTGGTAACCTCTCAAACGAACCACAAACACTTGGGCTCTGAACTTGTTTAGCCTACTAAAACTTCCAACGTACACAGCCTCTCCTGCTCAATCTGGCCAGAGCTCAACACCGACATTGCGAACGTCCAGCGATTACTCCTACACTAAAGGTGCCAGCCCTGAAAGCTCTTGCTGGTCCTCATCTCCCACTGGTAACCTCTCAAACGAACCACAAACACTTGGGCTCTGAACTTGTTTAGCCTACTAAAACTTCCAACGTACACAGCCTCTCCTGCTCAATCTGGCCAAAATTCACCAACGAAATTACGAACGTCCAGCGATTGCTCCTACACTAAAGGTGCCAGCCCTGAAAGCTCTTGCTGGTCCTCATCTCCCACTGGTAACCTCTCAAACGAACCACAAACACTTGGGCTCTGAACTTGTTTAGCCTACTAAAACTTCCAACGTACACAGCCTCTCCTGCTCAATCTGGCCAGAGCTCAACACCGAAATTGCGAACGTCCAGTGATTACTCCTACACTAAAGGTGCCAGCCCTGAAAGCTCTTGCTGGTCCTCATCTCCCACTGGTAACCTCTCAAACGAACCACAAACACTTGGGCTCTGAACTTGTTTAGCCTACTAAAACTTCCAACGTACACAGCCTCTCCTGCTCAATCTGGCCAGAGCTCAACACCGAAATTGCGAACGTCCAGCGATTGCTCCTACACTAAAGGTGCCAGCCCTGAAAGCTCTTGCTGGTCCTCATCTCCCACTGGTAACCTCTCAAACGAACCACAAACGCTTGGCCTCTGAACTTGTTTAGCCTACTAAAACTTCCAACGTACACAGCCTCTCCTGCTCAATCTGGCCAGAGCTCAACACCGAAATTGCGAACGTCCAGCAATTGCTCCTACACTAAAGGTGCCAGCCCTGAAAGCTCTTGCTGGTCCTCATCTCCCACTGGTAACCTCTCAAACGAACCACAAACACTTGGGCTCTGAACTTGTTTAGCCTACTAAAACTTCCAACGTACACAGCCTCTCCTGCTCAATCTGCCCAAAATTCAGCAACGAAATTGCGAACGTCCAGCGATTGCTCCTACACTAAAGGTGCCAGCCCTGAAAGCTCTTGCTGGTCCTCATCTCCCACTGGTAACCTCTCAAACGAACCACAAACACTTGGCCTCTGAACTTGTTTAGCCTACTAAAACTTCCAACGTACACAGCCTCTCCTGCTCAATCTGGCCAAAATTCAGCAACGAAATTGCGAACGTCCAGGGATTGCTCCTACACTAAAGGTGCCAGCCCTGAAAGCTCTTGCTGGTCCTCATCTCCCACTGGTAACCTCTCAAACGAACCACAAACACTTGGCCTCTGAACTTGTTTAGCCTACTAAAACTTCCAACGTACACAGCCTCTCCTGCTCAATCTGGCCAGAGCTCAACACCGAAATTGCGAACGTCCAGCGATTGCTCCTACACTAAAGGTGCCAGCCCTGAAAGCTCTTGCTGGTCCTCATCTCCCACTGGTAACCTCTCAAACGAACCACAAACACTTGGGCTCTGAACTTGTTTAGCCTACTAAAACTTCCAACGTATACAGCCTCTCCTGCTCAATCTGGCCAGAGCTCAACACCGACATTGCGAACGTCCAGGGATTGCTCCTACACTAAAGGTGCCAGCCCTGAAAGCTCTTGCTGGTCCTCATCTCCCACTGGTAACCTCTCAAGCGAACCACAAACACTTGGGCTCTGAACTTGTTTAGCCTACTAAAACTTCCAACGTACACAGCCTCTCCTGCTCAATCTGGCCAGAGCTCAACACCGACATTGCGAACGTCCAGGGATTGCTCCTACACTAAAGGTGCCAGGCCTGAAAGCTCTTGCTGGTCCTCATCTCCCACTGGTAACCTCTCAAACGAACCACAAACACTTGGGCTCTGAACTTGTTTAGCCTACTAAAACTTCCAACGTACGCAGCCTCTCCTGCTCAATCTGGCCAAAATTCACCAACGAAATTACGAACGTCCAGCGATTGCTCCTACACTAAAGGTGCCAGCCCTGAAAGCTCTTGCTGGTCCTCATCTCCCACTGGTAACCTCTCAAACGAACCACAAACACTTGGGCTCTGAACTTGTTTCGCCTACTAAAACTTCCAACGTACACAGCCTCTCCTGCTCAATCTGGCCAGAGCTCAACACCGACATTGCGAACGTCCAGGGATTGCTCCTACACTAAAGGTGCCAGCCCTGAAAGCTCTTGCTGGTCCTCATCTCCCACTGGTAACCTCTCAAACGAACCACAAACACTTGGGCTCTGAACTTGTTTAGCCTACTAAAACTTCCAACGTACACAGCCTCTCCTGCTCAATCTGGCCAGAGCTCAACACCGAAATTGCGAACGTCCAGCGATTGCTCCTACACTAAAGGTGCCAGCCCTGAAAGCTCTTGCTGGTCCTCATCTCCCACTGGTAACCTCTCAAACGAACCACAAACACTTGGGCTCTGAACTTGTTTAGCCTACTAAAACTTCCAACGTACACAGCCTCTCCTGCTCAATCTGGCCAGAGCTCAACACCGAAATTGCGAACGTCCAGGGATTGCTCCTACACTAAAGGTGCCAGCCCTGAAAGCTCTTGCTGATCCTCATCTCCCACTGGTAACCTCTCAAACGAACCACAAACACTTGGGCTCTGAACTTGTTTCGCCTACTAAAACTTCCAGCGTACACAGCCTCTCCTGCTCAATCTGGCCAGAGCTCAACACCGAAATTGCGAACGTCCAGCGATTGCTCCTACACTAAAGGTGCCAGCCCTGAAAGCTCTTGCTGGTCCTCATCTCCCACTGGTAACCTCTCAAACGAACCACAAACACTTGGCCTCTGAACTTGTTTAGCCTACTAAAACTTCCAACGTACACAGCCTCTCCTGCTCAATCTGGCCAGAGCTCAACACCGAAATTGCGAACGTCCAGCGATTGCTCCTACACTAAAGGTGCCAGCCCTGAAAGCTCTTGCTGGTCCTCATCTCCCACTGGTAACCTCTCAAACGAACCACAAACACTTGGGCTCTGAACTTGTTTAGCCTACTAAAACTTCCAACGTACACAGCCTCTCCTGATCAATCTGGCCAAAATTCACCAACGAAATTACGAACGTCCAGCGATTGCTCCTACACTAAAGGTGCCAGCCCTGAAAGCTCTTGCTGGTCCTCATCTCCCACTGGTAACCTCTCAAACGAACCACAAACACTTGGGCTCTGAACTTGTTTAGCCTACTAAAACTTCCAACGTACACAGCCTCTCCTGCTCAATCTGGCCAGAGCTTAACACCGACATTGCGAACGTCCAGCGATTGCTCCTACACTAAAGGTGCCAGCCCTGAAAGCTCTTGCTGGTCCTCATCTCCCACTGGTAACCTCTCAAACGAACCACAAACACTTGGGCTCTGAACTTGTTTAGCCTACGAAAACTTCCAACGTACACAGCCTCTCCTGCTCAATCTGGCCAGAGCTCAACACCGAAATTGCGAACGTCCAGCGATTGCTCCTACACCAAAGGGGCCAGCCCTGAAAGCTCTTGCTGGTCCTCATCTCCCACTGGTAACCTCTCAAACGAACCACAAACACTTGGGCTCTGAACTTGTTTAGCCTACTAAAACTTCCAACGTACACAGCCTCTCCTGCTCAATCTGGCCAGAGCTCAACACCGACATTGCGAACGTCCAGCGATTACTCCTACACTAAAGGTGCCAGCCCTGAAAGCTCTTGCTGGTCCTCATCTCCCACTGGTAACCTCTCAAACGAACCACAAACACTTGGGCTCTGAACTTGTTTAGCCTACTAAAACTTCCAACGTACACAGCCTCTCCTGCTCAATCTGGCCAAAATTCACCAACGAAATTACGAACGTCCAGCGATTGCTCCTACACTAAAGGTGCCAGCCCTGAAAGCTCTTGCTGGTCCTCATCTCCCACTGGTAACCTCTCAAACGAACCACAAACACTTGGGCTCTGAACTTGTTTAGGCTACTAAAACTTCCAACGTACACAGCCTCTCCTGCTCAATCTGGCCAGAGCTCAACACCGAAATTGCGAACGTCCAGGGATTGCTCCTACACTAAAGGTGCCAGCCCTGAAAGCTCTTGCTGGTCCTCATCTCCCACTGGTAACCTCTCAAGCGAACCACAAACACTTGGGCTCTGAACTTGTTTAGCCTACTAAAACTTCCAACGTACACAGCCTCTCCTGCTCAATCTGGCAAGAGCTCAACACCGACATTGCGAACGTCCAGCGATTGCTCCTACACTAAAGGTGCCAGCCCTGAAAGCTCTTGCTGCTCCTCATCTCCCACTGGTAACCTCTCAAACGAACCACAAACACTTGGGCTCTGAACTTGTTTAGCCTACTAAAACTTCCAACGTACACAGCCTCTCCTGCTCAATCTGGCCAAAATTCACCAACGAAATTGCGAACGTCCAGCGATTGCTCCTACACTAAAGGTGCCAGCCCTGAAAGCTCTTGCTGGTCCTCATCTCCCACTGGTAACCTCTCAAACGAACCACAAACACTTGGGCTCTGAACTTGTTTAGCCTACTAAAACTTCCAACGTACACAGCCTCTCCTGCTCAATCTGGCCAGAGCTCAACACCGAAATTGCGAACGTCCAGCGATTGCTCCTACACTAAAGGTGCCAGCCCTGAAAGCTCTTGCTGGTCCTCATCTCCCACTGGTAACCTCTCAAACGAACCACAAACACTTGGGCTCTGAACTTGTTTAGCCTACTAAAACTTCCAACGTACACAGCCTCTCCTGCTCAATCTGGCCAGAGCTCAACACCGACATTGCGAACGTCCAGGGATTGCTCCTACACTAAAGGTGCCAGCCCTGAAAGCTCTTGCTGGTCCTCATCTCCCACTGGTAACCTCTCAAGCGAACCACAAACACTTGGGCTCTGAACTTGTTTAGCCTACTAAAACTTCCAACGTACACAGCCTCTCCTGCTCAATCTGGCCAGAGCTCAACACCGACATTGCGAACGTCCAGGGATTGCTCCTACAGTAAAGGTGCCAGCCCTGAAAGCTCTTGCTGGTCCTCATCTCCCACCGGTAACCTCTCAAACGAACCACAAACACTTGGGCTCTGAACTTGTTTAGCCTACTAAAACTTCCAACGTACACAGCCTCTCCTGCTCAATCTGGCCAGAGCTCAACACCGACATTGCGAACGTCCAGGGATTGCTCCTACACTAAAGGTGCCAGCCCTGAAAGCTCTTGCTGGTCCTCATCTCCCACTGGTAACCTCTCAAACGAACCACAAACACTTGGCCTCTGAACTTGTTTAGTCTACTAAAACTTCCAACGTACACAGCCTCTCCTGCTCAATCTGCCCAAAATTCAGCAACGAAATTACAAACGTCCAGCGATTGCTCCTACACTAAAGGTGCCAGCCCTGAAAGCTCTTGCTGGTCCTCATCTCCCACTGGTAACCTCTCAAACGAACCACAAACACTTGGGCTCTGAACTTGTTTAGCCTACTAAAACTTCCAACATACACTGCCTCTCCTGCTCAATCTGGCCAGAGCTCAACACCGAAATTGCGAACGTCCAGGGATTGCTCCTACACTAAAGGTGCCAGCCCTGAAAGCTCTTGCTGGTCCTCATCTCCCACTGGTAACCTCTCAAGCGAACCACAAACACTTGGGCTCTGAACTTGTTTAGCCTACTAAAACTTCCAACGTACACTGCCTCTCCTGCTCAATCTGGCCAGAGCTCAACACCGACATTGCGAACGTCCAGCGATTGCTCCTACACTAAAGGTGCCAGCCCTGAAAGCTCTTGCTGGTCCTCATCTCCCACTGGTAACCTCTCAAACGAACCACAAACACTTGGCCTCTGAACTTGTTTAGCCTACTAAAACTTCCAACGTACACAGCCTCTCCTGCTCAATCTGGCCAAAATTCACCAACGAAATTGCGAACGTCCAGCGATTGCTCCTACACTAAAGGTGCCAGCCCTGAAAGCTCTTGCTGGTCCTCATCTCCCACTGGTAACCTCTCAAACGAACCACAAACACTTGGGCTCTGAACTTGTTTAGCCTACTAAAACTTCCAACGTACACAGCCTCTCCTGCTCAATCTGGCCAGAGCTCAACACCGACATTGCGAACGTCCAGCGATTGCTCCTACACTAAAGGTGCCAGCCCTGAAAGCTCTTGCTGGTCCTCATCTCCCACTGGTAACCTCTCAAACGAACCACAAACACTTGGGCTCTGAACTTGTTTAGCCTACTAAAACTTCCAACGTACACAGCCTCTCCTGCTCAATCTGGCCAGAGCTCAACACCGAAATTGCGAACGTCCAGGGATTGCTCCTACACTAAAGGTGCCAGCCCTGAAAGCTCTTGCTGCTCCTCATCTCCCACTGGTAACCTCTCAAACGAACCACAAACACTTGGGCTCTGAACTTGTTTAGCCTACTAAAACTTCCAACGTACACAGCCTCTCCTGCTCAATCTGCCCAAAATTCAGCAACGAAATTACGAACATCCAGCGATTGCTCCTACACTAAAGGTGCCAGCCCTGAAAGCTCTTGCTGGTCCTCATCTCCCACTGGTAACCTCTCAAACGAACCACAAAGACTTGGGCTCTGAACTTGTTTAGCCTACTAAAACTTCCAACGTACACAGCCTCTCCTGCTCAATCTGGCCAGAGCTCAACACCGACATTGCGAACGTCCAGCGATTGCTCCTACACTAAAGGTGCCAGCCCTGAAAGCTCTTGCTGGTCCTCATCTCCCACTGGTAACCTCTCAAACGAACCACAAACACTTGGGCTCTGAACTTGTTTAGCCTACTAAAACTTCCAACGTACACAGCCTCTCCTGCTCAATCTGGCCAGAGCTCAACACCGAAATTGCGAACGTCCAGGGATTGCTCCTACACCAAAGGGGCCAGCCCTGAAAGCTCTTGCTGGTCCTCATCTCCCACCGGTAACCTCTCAAACGAACCACAAACACTTGGGCTCTGAACTTGTTTAGCCTGCTAAAACTTCCAACGTACACTGCCTCTCCTGCTCAATCTGGCCAGAGCTCAACACCGAAATTGCGAACGTCCAGGGATTGCTCCTACACTAAAGGTGCCAGCCCTGAAAGCTCTTGCTGGTCCTCATCTCCCACTGGTAACCTCTCAAACGAACCACAAACACTTGGCCTCTGAACTTGTTTAGCCTACTAAAACTTCCAACGTACACAGCCTCTCCTGCTCAATCTGGCCAAAATTCACCAACGAAATTACGAACGTCCAGCGATTGCTCCTACACTAAAGGTGCCAGCCCTGAAAGCTCTTGCTGGTCCTCATCTCCCACTGGTAACCTCTCAAACGAACCACAAACACTTGGCCTCTGAACTTGTTTAGCCTACTAAAACTTCCAACGTACACAGCCTCTCCTGCTCAATCTGGCCAGAGCTCAACACCGACATTGCGAACGTCCAGCGATTACTCCTACACTAAAGGTGCCAGCCCTGAAAGCTCTTGCTGGTCCTCATCTCCCACTGGTAACCTCTCAAACGAACCACAAACACTTGGGCTCTGAACTTGTTTAGCCTACTAAAACTTCCAACGTACACAGCCTCTCCTGCTCAATCTGCCCAAAATTCAGCAACGAAATTACGAACATCCAGCGATTGCTCCTACACTAAAGGTGCCAGCCCTGAAAGCTCTTGCTGGTCCTCATCTCCCACTGGTAACCTCTCAAACGAACCACAAACACTTGGGCTCTGAACTTGTTTAGCCTACTAAAACTTCCAACGTACACAGCCTCTCCTGCTCAATCTGGCCAGAGCTCAACACCGAAATTGCGAACGTCCAGGGATTGCTCCTACACCAAAGGGGCCAGCCCTGAAAGCTCTTGCTGGTCCTCATCTCCCACTGGTAACCTCTCAAACGAACCACAAACACTTGGGCTCTGAACTTGTTTAGCCTGCTAAAACTTCCAACGTACACTGCCTCTCCTGCTCAATCTGGCCAGAGCTCAACACCGAAATTGCGAACGTCCAGGGATTGCTCCTACACTAAAGGTGCCAGCCCTGAAAGCTCTTGCTGGTCCTCATCTCCCACTGGTAACCTCTCAAACGAACCACAAACACTTGGCCTCTGAACTTGTTTAGCCTACTAAAACTTCCAACGTACACAGCCTCTCCTGCTCAATCTGGCCAGAGCTCAACACCGAAATTGCGAACGTCCAGGGATTGCTCCTACACTAAAGGTGCCAGCCCTGAAAGCTCTTGCTGGTCCTCATCTCCCACTGGTAACCTCTCAAACGAACCACAAACACTTGGCCTCTGAACTTGTTTAGCCTACTAAAACTTCCAACGTACACAGCCTCTCCTGCTCAATCTGGCCAAAATTCACCAACGAAATTACGAACGTCCAGCGATTGCTCCTACACTAAAGGTGCCAGCCCTGAAAGCTCTTGCTGGTCCTCATCTCCCACTGGTAACCTCTCAAACGAACCACAAACACTTGGGCTCTGAACTTGTTTAGCCTACTAAAACTTCCAACATACACTGCCTCTCCTGCTCAATCTGGCCAGAGCTCAACACCGAAATTGCGAACGTCCAGGGATTGCTCCTACACTAAAGGTGCCAGCCCTGAAAGCTCTTGCTGGTCCTCATCTCCCACTGGTAACCTCTCAAGCGAACCACAAACACTTGGGCTCTGAACTTGTTTAGCCTACTAAAACTTCCAACGTACACAGCCTCTCCTGCTCAATCTGGCCAGAGCTCAACACCGACATTGCGAACGTCCAGCGATTGCTCCTACACTAAAGGTGCCAGCCCTGAAAGCTCTTGCTGGTCCTCATCTCCCACTGGTAACCTCTCAAACGAACCACAAACACTTGGGCTCTCAACTTGTTTAGCCTACTAAAACTTCCAACGTACACAGCCTCTCCTGCTCAATCTGGCCAGAGCTCAACACCGAAATTGCGAACGTCCAGGGATTGCTCCTACACTAAAGGTGCCAGCCCTGAAAGCTCTTGCTGGTCCTCATCTCCCACTGGTAACCTCTCAAACGAACCACAAACACTTGGGCTCTGAACTTGTTTAGCCTACTAAAACTTCCAATGTACACAGCCTCTCCTGCTCAATCTGGCCAGAGCTCAACACCGACATTGCGAACGTCCAGGGATTGCTCCTACACTAAAGGTGCCAGCCCTGAAAGCTCTTGCTGGTCCTCATCTCCCACTGGTAACCTCTCAAACGAACCACAAACACTTGGGCTCTGAACTTGTTTAGCCTACTAAAACTTCCAACGTACACAGCCTCTCCTGCTCAATCTGGCCAGAGCTCAACACCGACATTGCGAACGTCCAGGGATTGCTCCTACACTAAAGGTGCCAGCCCTGAAAGCTCTTGCTGGTCCTCATCTCCCACCGGTAACCTCTCAAACGAACCAGAAACACTTGGGCTCTGAACTTGTTTAGCCTACTAAAACTTCCAACGTACACAGCCTCTCCTGCTCAATCTGGCCAGAGCTCAACACCGACATTGCGAACGTCCAGGGATTGCTCCTACACTAAAGGTGCCAGCCCTGAAAGCTCTTGCTGGTCCTCATCTCCCACTGGTAACCTCTCAAACGAACCACAAACACTTGGGCTCTGAACTTGTTTAGCCTGCTAAAACTTCCAACGTACACTGCCTCTCCTGCTCAATCTGGCCAGAGCTCAACACCGAAATTGCGAACGTCCAGGGATTGCTCCTACACTAAAGGTGCCAGCCCTGAAAGCTCTTGCTGGTCCTCATCTCCCACTGGTAACCTCTCAAGCGAACCACAAACACTTGGCCTCTGAACTTGTTTAGCCTACTAAAACTTCCAACGTACACAGCCTCTCCTGCTCAATCTGGCCAGAGCTCAACACCGAAATTGCGAACGTCCAGCGATTGCTCCTACACTAAAGGTGCCAGCCCTGAAAGCTCTTGCTGGTCCTCATCTCCCACTGGTAACCTCTCAAACGAACCACAAACACTTGGGCTCTGAACTTGTTTAGCCTACTAAAACTTCCAACGTACACAGCCTCTCCTGCTCAATCTGGCCAGAGCTCAACACCGAAATTGCAAACGTCCAGCGATTGCTCCTACACTAAAGGTGCCAGCCCTGAAAGCTCTTGCTGGTCCTCATCTCCCACTGGTAACCTCTCAAACGAACCACAAACACTTGGGCTCTGAACTTGTTTAGCCTACTAAAACTTCCAACGTACACAGCCTCTCCTGCTCAATCTGGCCAGAGCTCAACACCGACATTGCGAACGTCCAGGGATTGCTCCTACACTAAAGGTGCCAGCCCTGAAAGCTCTTGCTGCTCCTCATCTCCCACTGGTAACCTCTCAAACGAACCACAAACACTTGGGCTCTGAACTTGTTTAGCCTACTAAAACTTCCAACGTACGCAGCCTCTCCTGCTCAATCTGGCCAAAATTCACCAACGAAATTACGAACGTCCAGCGATTGCTCCTACACTAAAGGTGCCAGCCCTGAAAGCTCTTGCTGGTCCTCATCTCCCACTGGTAACCTCTCAAACGAACCACAAACACTTGGGCTCTGAACTTGTTTCGCCTACTAAAACTTCCAACGTACACAGCCTCTCCTGCTCAATCTGGCCAGAGCTCAACACCGACATTGCGAACGTCCAGGGATTGCTCCTACACTAAAGGTGCCAGCCCTGAAAGCTCTTGCTGGTCCTCATCTCCCACTGGTAACCTCTCAAACGAACCACAAACACTTGGGCTCTGAACTTGTTTAGCCTACTAAAACTTCCAACGTACACAGCCTCTCCTGCTCAATCTGGCCAGAGCTCAACACCGAAATTGCGAACGTCCAGCGATTGCTCCTACACTAAAGGTGCCAGCCCTGAAAGCTCTTGCTGGTCCTCATCTCCCACTGGTAACCTCTCAAACGAACCACAAACACTTGGGCTCTGAACTTGTTTAGCCTACTAAAACTTCCAACGTACACAGCCTCTCCTGCTCAATCTGGCCAGAGCTCAACACCGAAATTGCGAACGTCCAGGGATTGCTCCTACACTAAAGGTGCCAGCCCTGAAAGCTCTTGCTGATCCTCATCTCCCACTGGTAACCTCTCAAACGAACCACAAACACTTGGGCTCTGAACTTGTTTCGCCTACTAAAACTTCCAGCGTACACAGCCTCTCCTGCTCAATCTGGCCAGAGCTCAACACCGAAATTGCGAACGTCCAGCGATTGCTCCTACACTAAAGGTGCCAGCCCTGAAAGCTCTTGCTGGTCCTCATCTCCCACTGGTAACCTCTCAAACGAACCACAAACACTTGGCCTCTGAACTTGTTTAGCCTACTAAAACTTCCAACGTACACAGCCTCTCCTGCTCAATCTGGCCAGAGCTCAACACCGAAATTGCGAACGTCAGCGATTGCTCCTACACTAAAGGTGCCAGCCCTGAAAGCTCTTGCTGGTCCTCATCTCCCACTGGTAACCTCTCAAACGAACCACAAACACTTGGGCTCTGAACTTGTTTAGCCTACTAAAACTTCCAACGTACACAGCCTCTCCTGATCAATCTGGCCAAAATTCACCAACGAAATTACGAACGTCCAGCGATTGCTCCTACACTAAAGGTGCCAGCCCTGAAAGCTCTTGCTGGTCCTCATCTCCCACTGGTAACCTCTCAAACGAACCACAAACACTTGGGCTCTGAACTTGTTTAGCCTACTAAAACTTCCAACGTACACAGCCTCTCCTGCTCAATCTGGCCAGAGCTTAACACCGACATTGCGAACGTCCAGCGATTGCTCCTACACTAAAGGTGCCAGCCCTGAAAGCTCTTGCTGGTCCTCATCTCCCACTGGTAACCTCTCAAACGAACCACAAACACTTGGGCTCTGAACTTGTTTAGCCTACGAAAACTTCCAACGTACACAGCCTCTCCTGCTCAATCTGGCCAGAGCTCAACACCGAAATTGCGAACGTCCAGCGATTGCTCCTACACCAAAGGGGCCAGCCCTGAAAGCTCTTGCTGGTCCTCATCTCCCACTGGTAACCTCTCAAACGAACCACAAACACTTGGCCTCTGAACTTGTTTAGCCTACTAAAACTTCCAACGTACACAGCCTCTCCTGCTCAATCTGGCCAGAGCTCAACACCGACATTGCGAACGTCCAGCGATTACTCCTACACTAAAGGTGCCAGCCCTGAAAGCTCTTGCTGGTCCTCATCTCCCACTGGTAACCTCTCAAACGAACCACAAACACTTGGGCTCTGAACTTGTTTAGCCTACTAAAACTTCCAACGTACACAGCCTCTCCTGCTCAATCTGGCCAAAATTCACCAACGAAATTACGAACGTCCAGCGATTGCTCCTACACTAAAGGTGCCAGCCCTGAAAGCTCTTGCTGGTCCTCATCTCCCACTGGTAACCTCTCAAACGAACCACAAACACTTGGGCTCTGAACTTGTTTAGCCTACTAAAACTTCCAACGTACACAGCCTCTCCTGCTCAATCTGGCCAGAGCTCAACACCGAAATTGCGAACGTCCAGGGATTGCTCCTACACTAAAGGTGCCAGCCCTGAAAGCTCTTGCTGGTCCTCATCTCCCACTGGTAACCTCTCAAGCGAACCACAAACACTTGGGCTCTGAACTTGTTTAGCCTACTAAAACTTCCAACGTACACAGCCTCTCCTGCTCAATCTGGCAAGAGCTCAACACCGACATTGCGAACGTCCAGCGATTGCTCCTACACTAAAGGTGCCAGCCCTGAAAGCTCTTGCTGCTCCTCATCTCCCACTGGTAACCTCTCAAACGAACCACAAACACTTGGGCTCTGAACTTGTTTAGCCTACTAAAACTTCCAACGTACACAGCCTCTCCTGCTCAATCTGGCCAAAATTCACCAACGAAATTGCGAACGTCCAGCGATTGCTCCTACACTAAAGGTGCCAGCCCTGAAAGCTCTTGCTGGTCCTCATCTCCCACTGGTAACCTCTCAAACGAACCACAAACACTTGGGCTCTGAACTTGTTTAGCCTACTAAAACTTCCAACGTACACAGCCTCTCCTGCTCAATCTGGCCAGAGCTCAACACCGAAATTGCGAACGTCCAGCGATTGCTCCTACACTAAAGGTGCCAGCCCTGAAAGCTCTTGCTGGTCCTCATCTCCCACTGGTAACCTCTCAAACGAACCACAAACACTTGGGCTCTGAACTTGTTTAGCCTACTAAAACTTCCAACGTACACAGCCTCTCCTGCTCAATCTGGCCAGAGCTCAACACCGACATTGCGAACGTCCAGGGATTGCTCCTACACTAAAGGTGCCAGCCCTGAAAGCTCTTGCTGGTCCTCATCTCCCACTGGTAACCTCTCAAGCGAACCACAAACACTTGGGCTCTGAACTTGTTTAGCCTACTAAAACTTCCAACGTACACAGCCTCTCCTGCTCAATCTGGCCAGAGCTCAACACCGACATTGCGAACGTCCAGGGATTGCTCCTACACTAAAGGTGCCAGCCCTGAAAGCTCTTGCTGGTCCTCATCTCCCACCGGTAACCTCTCAAACGAACCACAAACACTTGGGCTCTGAACTTGTTTAGCCTACTAAAACTTCCAACGTACACAGCCTCTCCTGCTCAATCTGGCCAGAGCTCAACACCGACATTGCGAACGTCCAGGGATTGCTCCTACACTAAAGGTGCCAGCCCTGAAAGCTCTTGCTGGTCCTCATCTCCCACTGGTAACCTCTCAAACGAACCACAAACACTTGGCCTCTGAACTTGTTTAGTCTACTAAAACTTCCAACGTACACAGCCTCTCCTGCTCAATCTGCCCAAAATTCAGCAACGAAATTACAAACGTCCAGCGATTGCTCCTACACTAAAGGTGCCAGCCCTGAAAGCTCTTGCTGGTCCTCATCTCCCACTGGTAACCTCTCAAACGAACCACAAACACTTGGGCTCTGAACTTGTTTAGCCTACTAAAACTTCCAACATACACTGCCTCTCCTGCTCAATCTGGCCAGAGCTCAACACCGAAATTGCGAACGTCCAGGGATTGCTCCTACACTAAAGGTGCCAGCCCTGAAAGCTCTTGCTGGTCCTCATCTCCCACTGGTAACCTCTCATAGCGAACCACAAACACTTGGGCTCTGAACTTGTTTAGCCTACTAAAACTTCCAACGTACACAGCCTCTCCTGCTCAATCTGGCCAGAGCTCAACACCGACATTGCGAACGTCCAGCGATTGCTCCTACACTAAAGGTGCCAGCCCTGAAAGCTCTTGCTGGTCCTCATCTCCCACTGGTAACCTCTCAAACGAACCACAAACACTTGGCCTCTGAACTTGTTTAGCCTACTAAAACTTCCAACGTACACAGCCTCTCCTGCTCAATCTGGCCAAAATTCACCAACGAAATTGCGAACGTCCAGCGATTGCTCCTACACTAAAGGTGCCAGCCCTGAAAGCTCTTGCTGGTCCTCATCTCCCACTGGTAACCTCTCAAACGAACCACAAACACTTGGGCTCTGAACTTGTTTAGCCTACTAAAACTTCCAACGTACACAGCCTCTCCTGCTCAATCTGGCCAGAGCTCAACACCGACATTGCGAACGTCCAGCGATTGCTCCTACACTAAAGGTGCCAGCCCTGAAAGCTCTTGCTGGTCCTCATCTCCCACTGGTAACCTCTCAAACGAACCACAAACACTTGGGCTCTGAACTTGTTTAGCCTACTAAAACTTCCAACGTACACAGCCTCTCCTGCTCAATCTGGCCAGAGCTCAACACCGAAATTGCGAACGTCCAGGGATTGCTCCTACACTAAAGGTGCCAGCCCTGAAAGCTCTTGCTGCTCCTCATCTCCCACTGGTAACCTCTCAAACGAACCACAAACACTTGGGCTCTGAACTTGTTTAGCCTACTAAAACTTCCAACGTACACAGCCTCTCCTGCTCAATCTGCCCAAAATTCAGCAACGAAATTACGAACATCCAGCGATTGCTCCTACACTAAAGGTGCCAGCCCTGAAAGCTCTTGCTGGTCCTCATCTCCCACTGGTAACCTCTCAAACGAACCACAAAGACTTGGGCTCTGAACTTGTTTAGCCTACTAAAACTTCCAACGTACACAGCCTCTCCTGCTCAATCTGGCCAGAGCTCAACACCGACATTGCGAACGTCCAGCGATTGCTCCTACACTAAAGGTGCCAGCCCTGAAAGCTCTTGCTGGTCCTCATCTCCCACTGGTAACCTCTCAAACGAACCACAAACACTTGGGCTCTGAACTTGTTTAGCCTACTAAAACTTCCAACGTACACAGCCTCTCCTGCTCAATCTGGCCAGAGCTCAACACCGAAATTGCGAACGTCCAGGGATTGCTCCTACACCAAAGGGGCCAGCCCTGAAAGCTCTTGCTGGTCCTCATCTCCCACCGGTAACCTCTCAAACGAACCACAAACACTTGGGCTCTGAACTTGTTTAGCCTGCTAAAACTTCCAACGTACACTGCCTCTCCTGCTCAATCTGGCCAGAGCTCAACACCGAAATTGCGAACGTCCAGGGATTGCTCCTACACTAAAGGTGCCAGCCCTGAAAGCTCTTGCTGGTCCTCATCTCCCACTGGTAACCTCTCAAGCGAACCACAAACACTTGGCCTCTGAACTTGTTTAGCCTACTAAAACTTCCAACGTACACAGCCTCTCCTGCTCAATCTGGCCAGAGCTCAACACCGACATTGCGAACGTCCAGCGATTGCTCCTACACTAAAGCTGCCAGCCCTGAAAGCTCTTGCTGGTCCTCATCTCCCACTGGTAACCTCTCAAACGAACCACAAACACTTGGCCTCTGAACTTGTTTAGCCTACTAAAACTTCCAACGTACACAGCCTCTCCTGCTCAATCTGGCCAAAATTCACCAACGAAATTACGAACGTCCAGCGATTGCTCCTACACTAAAGGTGCCAGCCCTGAAAGCTCTTGCTGGTCCTCATCTCCCACTGGTAACCTCTCAAACGAACCACAAACACTTGGCCTCTGAACTTGTTTAGCCTACTAAAACTTCCAACGTACACAGCCTCTCCTGCTCAATCTGGCCAGAGCTCAACACCGACATTGCGAACGTCCAGCGATTACTCCTACACTAAAGGTGCCAGCCCTGAAAGCTCTTGCTGGTCCTCATCTCCCACTGGTAACCTCTCAAACGAACCACAAACACTTGGCCTCTGAACTTGTTTAGCCTACTAAAACTTCCAACGTACACAGCCTCTCCTGCTCAATCTGCCCAAAATTCAGCAACGAAATTACGAACATCCAGCGATTGCTCCTACACTAAAGGTGCCAGCCCTGAAAGCTCTTGCTGGTCCTCATCTCCCACTGGTAACCTCTCAAACGAACCACAAACACTTGGGCTCTGAACTTGTTTAGCCTACTAAAACTTCCAACGTACACAGCCTCTCCTGCTCAATCTGGCCAGAGCTCAACACCGAAATTGCGAACGTCCAGGGATTGCTCCTACACCAAAGGGGCCAGCCCTGAAAGCTCTTGCTGGTCCTCATCTCCCACTGGTAACCTCTCAAACGAACCACAAACACTTGGGCTCTGAACTTGTTTAGCCTGCTAAAACTTCCAACGTACACTGCCTCTCCTGCTCAATCTGGCCAGAGCTCAACACCGAAATTGCGAACGTCCAGGGATTGCTCCTACACTAAAGGTGCCAGCCCTGAAAGCTCTTGCTGGTCCTCATCTCCCACTGGTAACCTCTCAAACGAACCACAAACACTTGGCCTCTGAACTTGTTTAGCCTACTAAAACTTCCAACGTACACAGCCTCTCCTGCTCAATCTGGCCAGAGCTCAACACCGAAATTGCGAACGTCCAGGGATTGCTCCTACACTAAAGGTGCCAGCCCTGAAAGCTCTTGCTGGTCCTCATCTCCCACTGGTAACCTCTCAAACGAACCACAAACACTTGGCCTCTGAACTTGTTTAGCCTACTAAAACTTCCAACGTACACAGCCTCTCCTGCTCAATCTGGCCAAAATTCACCAACGAAATTACGAACGTCCAGCGATTGCTCCTACACTAAAGGTGCCAGCCCTGAAAGCTCTTGCTGGTCCTCATCTCCCACTGGTAACCTCTCAAACGAACCACAAACACTTGGGCTCTGAACTTGTTTAGCCTACTAAAACTTCCAACATACACTGCCTCTCCTGCTCAATCTGGCCAGAGCTCAACACCGAAATTGCGAACGTCCAGGGATTGCTCCTACACTAAAGGTGCCAGCCCTGAAAGCTCTTGCTGGTCCTCATCTCCCACTGGTAACCTCTCAAGCGAACCACAAACACTTGGGCTCTGAACTTGTTTAGCCTACTAAAACTTCCAACGTACACAGCCTCTCCTGCTCAATCTGGCCAGAGCTCAACACCGACATTGCGAACGTCCAGCGATTGCTCCTACACTAAAGGTGCCAGCCCTGAAAGCTCTTGCTGGTCCTCATCTCCCACTGGTAACCTCTCAAACGAACCACAAACACTTGGGCTCTCAACTTGTTTAGCCTACTAAAACTTCCAACGTACACAGCCTCTCCTGCTCAATCTGGCCAGAGCTCAACACCGAAATTGCGAACGTCCAGGGATTGCTCCTACACTAAAGGTGCCAGCCCTGAAAGCTCTTGCTGGTCCTCATCTCCCACTGGTAACCTCTCAAACGAACCACAAACACTTGGGCTCTGAACTTGTTTAGCCTACTAAAACTTCCAATGTACACAGCCTCTCCTGCTCAATCTGGCCAGAGCTCAACACCGACATTGCGAACGTCCAGGGATTGCTCCTACACTAAAGGTGCCAGCCCTGAAAGCTCTTGCTGGTCCTCATCTCCCACTGGTAACCTCTCAAACGAACCACAAACACTTGGGCTCTGAACTTGTTTAGCCTACTAAAACTTCCAACGTACACAGCCTCTCCTGCTCAATCTGGCCAGAGCTCAACACCGACATTGCGAACGTCCAGGATTGCTCCTACACTAAAGGTGCCAGCCCTGAAAGCTCTTGCTGGTCCTCATCTCCCACCGGTAACCTCTCAAACGAACCAGAAACACTTGGGCTCTGAACTTGTTTAGCCTACTAAAACTTCCAACGTACACAGCCTCTCCTGCTCAATCTGGCCAGAGCTCAACACCGACATTGCGAACGTCCAGGGATTGCTCCTACACTAAAGGTGCCAGCCCTGAAAGCTCTTGCTGGTCCTCATCTCCCACTGGTAACCTCTCAAACGAACCACAAACACTTGGCTCTGAACTTGTTTAGCCTGCTAAAACTTCCAACGTACACTGCCTCTCCTGCTCAATCTGGCCAGAGCTCAACACCGAAATTGCGAACGTCCAGGGATTGCTCCTACACTAAAGGTGCCAGCCCTGAAAGCTCTTGCTGGTCCTCATCTCCCACTGGTAACCTCTCAAGCGAACCACAAACACTTGGCCTCTGAACTTGTTTAGCCTACTAAAACTTCCAACGTACACAGCCTCTCCTGCTCAATCTGGCCAGAGCTCAACACCGAAATTGCGAACGTCCAGCGATTGCTCCTACACTAAAGGTGCCAGCCCTGAAAGCTCTTGCTGGTCCTCATCTCCCACTGGTAACCTCTCAAACGAACCACAAACACTTGGGCTCTGAACTTGTTTAGCCTACTAAAACTTCCAACGTACACAGCCTCTCCTGCTCAATCTGGCCAGAGCTCAACACCGAAATTGCAAACGTCCAGCGATTGCTCCTACACTAAAGGTGCCAGCCCTGAAAGCTCTTGCTGGTCCTCATCTCCCACTGGTAACCTCTCAAACGAACCACAAACACTTGGGCTCTGAACTTGTTTAGCCTACTAAAACTTCCAACGTACACAGCCTCTCCTGCTCAATCTGGCCAGAGCTCAACACCGACATTGCGAACGTCCAGGGATTGCTCCTACACTAAAGGTGCCAGCCCTGAAAGCTCTTGCTGCTCCTCATCTCCCACTGGTAACCTCTCAAACGAACCACAAACACTTGGGCTCTGAACTTGTTTAGCCTACTAAAACTTCCAACGTACACAGCCTCTCCTGCTCAATCTGGCCAGAGCTCAACACCGAAATTGCGAACGTCCAGGGATTGCTCCTACACCAAAGGTGCCAGCCCTGAAAGCTCTTGCTGGTCCTCATCTCCCACTGGTAACCTCTCAAACGAACCACAAACACTTGGGCTCTGAACTTGTTTAGCCTGCTAAAACTTCCAACGTACACTGCCTCTCCTGCTCAATCTGGCCAGAGCTCAACACCGAAATTGCGAACGTCCAGGGATTGCTCCTACACTAAAGGTGCCAGCCCTGAAAGCTCTTGCTGGTCCTCATCTCCCACTGGTAACCTCTCAAGCGAACCACAAACACTTGGGCTCTGAACTTGTTTAGCCTACTAAAACTTCCAACGTACACAGCCTCTCCTGCTCAATCTGGCCAGAGCTCAACACCGAAATTGCGAACGTCCAGGGATTGCTCCTACACCAAAGGGGCCAGCCCTGAAAGCTCTTGCTGGTCCTCATCTCCCACCGGTAACCTCTCAAACGAACCACAAACACTTGGGCTCTGAACTTGTTTAGCCTGCTAAAACTTCCAACGTACACTGCCTCTCCTGCTCAATCTGGCCAGAGCTCAACACCGAAATTGCGAACGTCCAGGGATTGCTCCTACACTAAAGGTGCCAGCCCTGAAAGCTCTTGCTGGTCCTCATCTCCCACTGGTAACCTCTCAAGCGAACCACAAACACTTGGCCTCTGAACTTGTTTAGCCTACTAAAACTTCCAACGTACACAGCCTCTCCTGCTCAATCTGGCCAGAGCTCAACACCGACATTGCGAACGTCCAGCGATTGCTCCTACACTAAAGCTGCCAGCCCTGAAAGCTCTTGCTGGTCCTCATCTCCCACTGGTAACCTCTCAAACGAACCACAAACACTTGGCCTCTGAACTTGTTTAGCCTACTAAAACTTCCAACGTACACAGCCTCTCCTGCTCAATCTGGCCAAAATTCACCAACGAAATTACGAACGTCCAGCGATTGCTCCTACACTAAAGGTGCCAGCCCTGAAAGCTCTTGCTGGTCCTCATCTCCCACTGGTAACCTCTCAAACGAACCACAAACACTTGGCCTCTGAACTTGTTTAGCCTACTAAAACTTCCAACGTACACTGTGTACGTTGGAAGTTTTAGTAGGCTAAACAAGTTCAGAGGCCAAGTGTTTGTGGTTCGTTTGAGAGGTTACCAGTGGGAGATGAGGACCAGCAAGAGCTTTCAGGGCTGGCACCTTTAGTGTAGGAGCAATCGCTGGACGTTCGTAATTTCGTTGGTGAATTTTGGCCAGATTGAGCAGGAGAGGCTGTGTACGTTGGAAGTTTTAGTAGGCTAAACAAGTTCAGAGGCCAAGTGTTTGTGGTTCGTTTGAGAGGTTACCAGTGGGAGATGAGGACCAGCAAGAGCTTTCAGGGCTGGCAGCTTTAGTGTAGGAGCAATCGCTGGACGTTCGCAATGTCGGTGTTGAGCTCTGGCCAGATTGAGCAGGAGAGGCTGTGTACGTTGGAAGTTTTAGTAGGCTAAACAAGTTCAGAGGCCAAGTGTTTGTGGTTCGCTTGAGAGGTTACCAGTGGGAGATGAGGACCAGCAAGAGCTTTCAGGGCTGGCACCTTTAGTGTAGGAGCAATCCCTGGACGTTCGCAATTTCGGTGTTGAGCTCTGGCCAGATTGAGCAGGAGAGGCAGTGTACGTTGGAAGTTTTAGCAGGCTAAACAAGTTCAGAGCCCAAGTGTTTGTGGTTCGTTTGAGAGGTTACCGGTGGGAGATGAGGACCAGCAAGAGCTTTCAGGGCTGGCCCCTTTGGTGTAGGAGCAATCCCTGGACGTTCGCAATTTCGGTGTTGAGCTCTGGCCAGATTGAGCAGGAGAGGCTGTGTACGTTGGAAGTTTTAGTAGGCTAAACAAGTTCAGAGCCCAAGTGTTTGTGGTTCGCTTGAGAGGTTACCAGTGGGAGATGAGGACCAGCAAGAGCTTTCAGGGCTGGCACCTTTAGTGTAGGAGCAATCCCTGGACGTTCGCAATTTCGGTGTTGAGCTCTGGCCAGATTGAGCAGGAGAGGCAGTGTACGTTGGAAGTTTTAGCAGGCTAAACAAGTTCAGAGCCCAAGTGTTTGTGGTTCGTTTGAGAGGTTACCAGTGGGAGATGAGGACCAGCAAGAGCTTTCAGGGCTGGCACCTTTGGTGTAGGAGCAATCCCTGGACGTTCGCAATTTCGGTGTTGAGCTCTGGCCAGATTGAGCAGGAGAGGCTGTGTACGTTGGAAGTTTTAGTAGGCTAAACAAGTTCAGAGCCCAAGTGTTTGTGGTTCGTTTGAGAGGTTACCAGTGGGAGATGAGGAGCAGCAAGAGCTTTCAGGGCTGGCACCTTTAGTGTAGGAGCAATCCCTGGACGTTCGCAATGTCGGTGTTGAGCTCTGGCCAGATTGAGCAGGAGAGGCTGTGTACGTTGGAAGTTTTAGTAGGCTAAACAAGTTCAGAGCCCAAGTGTTTGTGGTTCGTTTGAGAGGTTACCAGTGGGAGATGAGGACCAGCAAGAGCTTTCAGGGCTGGCACCTTTAGTGTAGGAGCAATCGCTGGACGTTTGCAATTTCGGTGTTGAGCTCTGGCCAGATTGAGCAGGAGAGGCTGTGTACGTTGGAAGTTTTAGTAGGCTAAACAAGTTCAGAGCCCAAGTGTTTGTGGTTCGTTTGAGAGGTTACCAGTGGGAGATGAGGACCAGCAAGAGCTTTCAGGGCTGGCACCTTTAGTGTAGGAGCAATCGCTGGACGTTCGCAATTTCGGTGTTGAGCTCTGGCCAGATTGAGCAGGAGAGGCTGTGTACGTTGGAAGTTTTAGTAGGCTAAACAAGTTCAGAGGCCAAGTGTTTGTGGTTCGCTTGAGAGGTTACCAGTGGGAGATGAGGACCAGCAAGAGCTTTCAGGGCTGGCACCTTTAGTGTAGGAGCAATCCCTGGACGTTCGCAATTTCGGTGTTGAGCTCTGGCCAGATTGAGCAGGAGAGGCAGTGTACGTTGGAAGTTTTAGCAGGCTAAACAAGTTCAGAGCCCAAGTGTTTGTGGTTCGTTTGAGAGGTTACCAGTGGGAGATGAGGACCAGCAAGAGCTTTCAGGGCTGGCACCTTTAGTGTAGGAGCAATCCCTGGACGTTCGCAATGTCGGTGTTGAGCTCTGGCCAGATTGAGCAGGAGAGGCTGTGTACGTTGGAAGTTTTAGTAGGCTAAACAAGTTCAGAGCCCAAGTGTTTCTGGTTCGTTTGAGAGGTTACCGGTGGGAGATGAGGACCAGCAAGAGCTTTCAGGGCTGGCACCTTTAGTGTAGGAGCAATCCCTGGACGTTCGCAATGTCGGTGTTGAGCTCTGGCCAGATTGAGCAGGAGAGGCTGTGTACGTTGGAAGTTTTAGTAGGCTAAACAAGTTCAGAGCCCAAGTGTTTGTGGTTCGTTTGAGAGGTTACCAGTGGGAGATGAGGACCAGCAAGAGCTTTCAGGGCTGGCACCTTTAGTGTAGGAGCAATCCCTGGACGTTCGCAATGTCGGTGTTGAGCTCTGGCCAGATTGAGCAGGAGAGGCTGTGTACATTGGAAGTTTTAGTAGGCTAAACAAGTTCAGAGCCCAAGTGTTTGTGGTTCGTTTGAGAGGTTACCAGTGGGAGATGAGGACCAGCAAGAGCTTTCAGGGCTGGCACCTTTAGTGTAGGAGCAATCCCTGGACGTTCGCAATTTCGGTGTTGAGCTCTGGCCAGATTGAGCAGGAGAGGCTGTGTACGTTGGAAGTTTTAGTAGGCTAAACAAGTTGAGAGCCCAAGTGTTTGTGGTTCGTTTGAGAGGTTACCAGTGGGAGATGAGGACCAGCAAGAGCTTTCAGGGCTGGCACCTTTAGTGTAGGAGCAATCGCTGGACGTTCGCAATGTCGGTGTTGAGCTCTGGCCAGATTGAGCAGGAGAGGCTGTGTACGTTGGAAGTTTTAGTAGGCTAAACAAGTTCAGAGCCCAAGTGTTTGTGGTTCGCTTGAGAGGTTACCAGTGGGAGATGAGGACCAGCAAGAGCTTTCAGGGCTGGCACCTTTAGTGTAGGAGCAATCCCTGGACGTTCGCAATTTCGGTGTTGAGCTCTGGCCAGATTGAGCAGGAGAGGCAGTGTATGTTGGAAGTTTTAGTAGGCTAAACAAGTTCAGAGCCCAAGTGTTTGTGGTTCGTTTGAGAGGTTACCAGTGGGAGATGAGGACCAGCAAGAGCTTTCAGGGCTGGCACCTTTAGTGTAGGAGCAATCGCTGGACGTTCGTAATTTCGTTGGTGAATTTTGGCCAGATTGAGCAGGAGAGGCTGTGTACGTTGGAAGTTTTAGTAGGCTAAACAAGTTCAGAGGCCAAGTGTTTGTGGTTCGTTTGAGAGGTTACCAGTGGGAGATGAGGACCAGCAAGAGCTTTCAGGGCTGGCACCTTTAGTGTAGGAGCAATCCCTGGACGTTCGCAATTTCGGTGTTGAGCTCTGGCCAGATTGAGCAGGAGAGGCTGTGTACGTTGGAAGTTTTAGTAGGCTAAACAAGTTCAGAGGCCAAGTGTTTGTGGTTCGTTTGAGAGGTTACCAGTGGGAGATGAGGACCAGCAAGAGCTTTCAGGGCTGGCACCTTTAGTGTAGGAGCAATCCCTGGACGTTCGCAATTTCGGTGTTGAGCTCTGGCCAGATTGAGCAGGAGAGGCAGTGTACGTTGGAAGTTTTAGCAGGCTAAACAAGTTCAGAGCCCAAGTGTTTGTGGTTCGTTTGAGAGGTTACCAGTGGGAGATGAGGACCAGCAAGAGCTTTCAGGGCTGGCCCCTTTGGTGTAGGAGCAATCCCTGGACGTTCGCAATTTCGGTGTTGAGCTCTGGCCAGATTGAGCAGGAGAGGCTGTGTACGTTGGAAGTTTTAGTAGGCTAAACAAGTTCAGAGCCCAAGTGTTTGTGGTTCGTTTGAGAGGTTACCAGTGGGAGATGAGGACCAGCAAGAGCTTTCAGGGCTGGCACCTTTAGTGTAGGAGCAATCGCTGGATGTTCGTAATTTCGTTGCTGAATTTTGGGCAGATTGAGCAGGAGAGGCTGTGTACGTTGGAAGTTTTAGTAGGCTAAACAAGTTCAGAGGCCAAGTGTTTGTGGTTCGTTTGAGAGGTTACCAGTGGGAGATGAGGACCAGCAAGAGCTTTCAGGGCTGGCACCTTTAGTGTAGGAGTAATCGCTGGACGTTCGCAATGTCGGTGTTGAGCTCTGGCCAGATTGAGCAGGAGAGGCTGTGTACGTTGGAAGTTTTAGTAGGCTAAACAAGTTCAGAGGCCAAGTGTTTGTGGTTCGTTTGAGAGGTTACCAGTGGGAGATGAGGACCAGCAAGAGCTTTCAGGGCTGGCACCTTTAGTGTAGGAGCAATCGCTGGACGTTCGTAATTTCGTTGGTGAATTTTGGCCAGATTGAGCAGGAGAGGCTGTGTACGTTGGAAGTTTTAGTAGGCTAAACAAGTTCAGAGGCCAAGTGTTTGTGGTTCGTTTGAGAGGTTACCAGTGGGAGATGAGGACCAGCAAGAGCTTTCAGGGCTGGCAGCTTTAGTGTAGGAGCAATCGCTGGACGTTCGCAATGTCGGTGTTGAGCTCTGGCCAGATTGAGCAGGAGAGGCTGTGTACGTTGGAAGTTTTAGTAGGCTAAACAAGTTCAGAGGCCAAGTGTTTGTGGTTCGCTTGAGAGGTTACCAGTGGGAGATGAGGACCAGCAAGAGCTTTCAGGGCTGGCACCTTTAGTGTAGGAGCAATCCCTGGACGTTCGCAATTTCGGTGTTGAGCTCTGGCCAGATTGAGCAGGAGAGGCAGTGTACGTTGGAAGTTTTAGCAGGCTAAACAAGTTCAGAGCCCAAGTGTTTGTGGTTCGTTTGAGAGGTTACCGGTGGGAGATGAGGACCAGCAAGAGCTTTCAGGGCTGGCCCCTTTGGTGTAGGAGCAATCCCTGGACGTTCGCAATTTCGGTGTTGAGCTCTGGCCAGATTGAGCAGGAGAGGCTGTGTACGTTGGAAGTTTTAGTAGGCTAAACAAGTTCAGAGCCCAAGTGTTTGTGGTTCGTTTGAGAGGTTACCAGTGGGAGATGAGGACCAGCAAGAGCTTTCAGGGCTGGCACCTTTAGTGTAGGAGCAATCGCTGGACGTTCGCAATGTCGGTGTTGAGCTCTGGCCAGATTGAGCAGGAGAGGCTGTGTACGTTGGAAGTTTTAGTAGGCTAAACAAGTTCAGAGCCCAAGTCTTTGTGGTTCGTTTGAGAGGTTACCAGTGGGAGATGAGGACCAGCAAGAGCTTTCAGGGCTGGCACCTTTAGTGTAGGAGCAATCGCTGGATGTTCGTAATTTCGTTGCTGAATTTTGGGCAGATTGAGCAGGAGAGGCTGTGTACGTTGGAAGTTTTAGTAGGCTAAACAAGTTCAGAGCCCAAGTGTTTGTGGTTCGTTTGAGAGGTTACCAGTGGGAGATGAGGAGCAGCAAGAGCTTTCAGGGCTGGCACCTTTAGTGTAGGAGCAATCCCTGGACGTTCGCAATTTCGGTGTTGAGCTCTGGCCAGATTGAGCAGGAGAGGCTGTGTACGTTGGAAGTTTTAGTAGGCTAAACAAGTTCAGAGCCCAAGTGTTTGTGGTTCGTTTGAGAGGTTACCAGTGGGAGATGAGGACCAGCAAGAGCTTTCAGGGCTGGCACCTTTAGTGTAGGAGCAATCGCTGGACGTTCGCAATGTCGGTGTTGAGCTCTGGCCAGATTGAGCAGGAGAGGCTGTGTACGTTGGAAGTTTTAGTAGGCTAAACAAGTTCAGAGCCCAAGTGTTTGTGGTTCGTTTGAGAGGTTACCAGTGGGAGATGAGGACCAGCAAGAGCTTTCAGGGCTGGCACCTTTAGTGTAGGAGCAATCGCTGGACGTTCGCAATTTCGTTGGTGAATTTTGGCCAGATTGAGCAGGAGAGGCTGTGTACGTTGGAAGTTTTAGTAGGCTAAACAAGTTCAGAGGCCAAGTGTTTGTGGTTCGTTTGAGAGGTTACCAGTGGGAGATGAGGACCAGCAAGAGCTTTCAGGGCTGGCACCTTTAGTGTAGGAGCAATCGCTGGACGTTCGCAATGTCGGTGTTGAGCTCTGGCCAGATTGAGCAGGAGAGGCTGTGTACGTTGGAAGTTTTAGTAGGCTAAACAAGTTCAGAGCCCAAGTGTTTGTGGTTCGCTTGTTGAGAGGGTTACCAGTGGGAGATGAGGACCAGCAAGAGCTTTCAGGGCTGGCACCTTTAGTGTAGGAGCAATCCCTGGACGTTCGCAATTTCGGTGTTGAGCTCTGGCCAGATTGAGCAGGAGAGGCAGTGTATGTTGGAAGTTTTAGTAGGCTAAACAAGTTCAGAGCCCAAGTGTTTGTGGTTCGTTTGAGAGGTTACCAGTGGGAGATGAGGACCAGCAAGAGCTTTCAGGGCTGGCACCTTTAGTGTAGGAGCAATCGCTGGACGTTTGTAATTTCGTTGCTGAATTTTGGGCAGATTGAGCAGGAGAGGCTGTGTACGTTGGAAGTTTTAGTAGACTAAACAAGTTCAGAGGCCAAGTGTTTGTGGTTCGTTTGAGAGGTTACCAGTGGGAGATGAGGACCAGCAAGAGCTTTCAGGGCTGGCACCTTTAGTGTAGGAGCAATCCCTGGACGTTCGCAATGTCGGTGTTGAGCTCTGGCCAGATTGAGCAGGAGAGGCTGTGTACGTTGGAAGTTTTAGTAGGCTAAACAAGTTCAGAGCCAAGTGTTTGTGGTTCGTTTGAGAGGTTACCGGTGGGAGATGAGGACCAGCAAGAGCTTTCAGGGCTGGCACCTTTAGTGTAGGAGCAATCCCTGGACGTTCGCAATGTCGGTGTTGAGCTCTGGCCAGATTGAGCAGGAGAGGCTGTGTACGTTGGAAGTTTTAGTAGGCTAAACAAGTTCAGAGCCCAAGTGTTTGTGGTTCGCTTGAGAGGTTACCAGTGGGAGATGAGGACCAGCAAGAGCTTTCAGGGCTGGCACCTTTAGTGTAGGAGCAATCCCTGGACGTTCGCAATGTCGGTGTTGAGCTCTGGCCAGATTGAGCAGGAGAGGCTGTGTACGTTGGAAGTTTTAGTAGGCTAAACAAGTTCAGAGCCCAAGTGTTTGTGGTTCGTTTGAGAGGTTACCAGTGGGAGATGAGGACCAGCAAGAGCTTTCAGGGCTGGCACCTTTAGTGTAGGAGCAATCGCTGGACGTTCGCAATTTCGGTGTTGAGCTCTGGCCAGATTGAGCAGGAGAGGCTGTGTACGTTGGAAGTTTTAGTAGGCTAAACAAGTTCAGAGCCCAAGTGTTTGTGGTTCGTTTGAGAGGTTACCAGTGGGAGATGAGGACCAGCAAGAGCTTTCAGGGCTGGCACCTTTAGTGTAGGAGCAATCGCTGGACGTTCGCAATTTCGTTGGTGAATTTTGGCCAGATTGAGCAGGAGAGGCTGTGTACGTTGGAAGTTTTAGTAGGCTAAACAAGTTCAGAGCCCAAGTGTTTGTGGTTCGTTTGAGAGGTTACCAGTGGGAGATGAGGAGCAGCAAGAGCTTTCAGGGCTGGCACCTTTAGTGTAGGAGCAATCGCTGGACGTTCGCAATGTCGGTGTTGAGCTCTTGCCAGATTGAGCAGGAGAGGCTGTGTACGTTGGAAGTTTTAGTAGGCTAAACAAGTTCAGAGCCCAAGTGTTTGTGGTTCGCTTGAGAGGTTACCAGTGGGAGATGAGGACCAGCAAGAGCTTTCAGGGCTGGCACCTTTAGTGTAGGAGCAATCCCTGGACGTTCGCAATTTCGGTGTTGAGCTCTGGC
The DNA here is from genome assembly GCF_030936135.1 of Gavia stellata. Classification (NCBI taxonomy): domain Eukaryota; kingdom Metazoa; phylum Chordata; class Aves; order Gaviiformes; family Gaviidae; genus Gavia; species Gavia stellata. The sequence goes on along the minus strand of NW_026776379.1, from coordinate 6,784 downwards.
CAGATTGAGCAGGAGAGGCTGTGTACGTTGGAAGTTTTAGTAGGCTAAACAAGTTCAGAGCCCAAGTGTTTGTGGTTCGTTTGAGAGGTTACCAGTGGGAGATGAGGACCAGCAAGAGCTTTCAGGGCTGGCACCTTTAGTGTAGGAGCAATCGCTGGACGTTCGTAATTTCGTTGGTGAATTTTGGCCAGATTGAGCAGGAGAGGCTGTGTACGTTGGAAGTTTTAGTAGGCTAAACAAGTTCAGAGCCCAAGTGTTTGTGGTTCGTTTGAGAGGTTACCAGTGGGAGATGAGGACCAGCAAGAGCTTTCAGGGCTGGCACCTTTAGTGTAGGAGTAATCGCTGGACGTTCGCAATGTCGGTGTTGAGCTCTGGCCAGATTGAGCAGGAGAGGCTGTGTACGTTGGAAGTTTTAGTAGGCTAAACAAGTTCAGAGGCCAAGTGTTTGTGGTTCGTTTGAGAGGTTACCAGTGGGAGATGAGGACCAGCAAGAGCTTTCAGGGCTGGCCCCTTTGGTGTAGGAGCAATCGCTGGACGTTCGCAATTTCGGTGTTGAGCTCTGGCCAGATTGAGCAGGAGAGGCTGTGTACGTTGGAAGTTTTCGTAGGCTAAACAAGTTCAGAGCCCAAGTGTTTGTGGTTCGTTTGAGAGGTTACCAGTGGGAGATGAGGACCAGCAAGAGCTTTCAGGGCTGGCACCTTTAGTGTAGGAGCAATCGCTGGACGTTCGCAATGTCGGTGTTAAGCTCTGGCCAGATTGAGCAGGAGAGGCTGTGTACGTTGGAAGTTTTAGTAGGCTAAACAAGTTCAGAGCCCAAGTGTTTGTGGTTCGTTTGAGAGGTTACCAGTGGGAGATGAGGACCAGCAAGAGCTTTCAGGGCTGGCACCTTTAGTGTAGGAGCAATCGCTGGACGTTCGTAATTTCGTTGGTGAATTTTGGCCAGATTGATCAGGAGAGGCTGTGTACGTTGGAAGTTTTAGTAGGCTAAACAAGTTCAGAGCCCAAGTGTTTGTGGTTCGTTTGAGAGGTTACCAGTGGGAGATGAGGACCAGCAAGAGCTTTCAGGGCTGGCACCTTTAGTGTAGGAGCAATCGCTGGACGTTCGCAATTTCGGTGTTGAGCTCTGGCCAGATTGAGCAGGAGAGGCTGTGTACGTTGGAAGTTTTAGTAGGCTAAACAAGTTCAGAGGCCAAGTGTTTGTGGTTCGTTTGAGAGGTTACCAGTGGGAGATGAGGACCAGCAAGAGCTTTCAGGGCTGGCACCTTTAGTGTAGGAGCAATCGCTGGACGTTCGCAATTTCGGTGTTGAGCTCTGGCCAGATTGAGCAGGAGAGGCTGTGTACGCTGGAAGTTTTAGTAGGCGAAACAAGTTCAGAGCCCAAGTGTTTGTGGTTCGTTTGAGAGGTTACCAGTGGGAGATGAGGATCAGCAAGAGCTTTCAGGGCTGGCACCTTTAGTGTAGGAGCAATCCCTGGACGTTCGCAATTTCGGTGTTGAGCTCTGGCCAGATTGAGCAGGAGAGGCTGTGTACGTTGGAAGTTTTAGTAGGCTAAACAAGTTCAGAGCCCAAGTGTTTGTGGTTCGTTTGAGAGGTTACCAGTGGGAGATGAGGACCAGCAAGAGCTTTCAGGGCTGGCACCTTTAGTGTAGGAGCAATCGCTGGACGTTCGCAATTTCGGTGTTGAGCTCTGGCCAGATTGAGCAGGAGAGGCTGTGTACGTTGGAAGTTTTAGTAGGCTAAACAAGTTCAGAGCCCAAGTGTTTGTGGTTCGTTTGAGAGGTTACCAGTGGGAGATGAGGACCAGCAAGAGCTTTCAGGGCTGGCACCTTTAGTGTAGGAGCAATCCCTGGACGTTCGCAATGTCGGTGTTGAGCTCTGGCCAGATTGAGCAGGAGAGGCTGTGTACGTTGGAAGTTTTAGTAGGCGAAACAAGTTCAGAGCCCAAGTGTTTGTGGTTCGTTTGAGAGGTTACCAGTGGGAGATGAGGACCAGCAAGAGCTTTCAGGGCTGGCACCTTTAGTGTAGGAGCAATCGCTGGACGTTCGTAATTTCGTTGGTGAATTTTGGCCAGATTGAGCAGGAGAGGCTGCGTACGTTGGAAGTTTTAGTAGGCTAAACAAGTTCAGAGCCCAAGTGTTTGTGGTTCGTTTGAGAGGTTACCAGTGGGAGATGAGGAGCAGCAAGAGCTTTCAGGGCTGGCACCTTTAGTGTAGGAGCAATCCCTGGACGTTCGCAATGTCGGTGTTGAGCTCTGGCCAGATTGAGCAGGAGAGGCTGTGTACGTTGGAAGTTTTAGTAGGCTAAACAAGTTCAGAGCCCAAGTGTTTGTGGTTCGTTTGAGAGGTTACCAGTGGGAGATGAGGACCAGCAAGAGCTTTCAGGGCTGGCACCTTTAGTGTAGGAGCAATCGCTGGACGTTTGCAATTTCGGTGTTGAGCTCTGGCCAGATTGAGCAGGAGAGGCTGTGTACGTTGGAAGTTTTAGTAGGCTAAACAAGTTCAGAGCCCAAGTGTTTGTGGTTCGTTTGAGAGGTTACCAGTGGGAGATGAGGACCAGCAAGAGCTTTCAGGGCTGGCACCTTTAGTGTAGGAGCAATCGCTGGACGTTCGCAATTTCGGTGTTGAGCTCTGGCCAGATTGAGCAGGAGAGGCTGTGTACGTTGGAAGTTTTAGTAGGCTAAACAAGTTCAGAGGCCAAGTGTTTGTGGTTCGCTTGAGAGGTTACCAGTGGGAGATGAGGACCAGCAAGAGCTTTCAGGGCTGGCACCTTTAGTGTAGGAGCAATCCCTGGACGTTCGCAATTTCGGTGTTGAGCTCTGGCCAGATTGAGCAGGAGAGGCAGTGTACGTTGGAAGTTTTAGCAGGCTAAACAAGTTCAGAGCCCAAGTGTTTGTGGTTCGTTTGAGAGGTTACCAGTGGGAGATGAGGACCAGCAAGAGCTTTCAGGGCTGGCACCTTTAGTGTAGGAGCAATCCCTGGACGTTCGCAATGTCGGTGTTGAGCTCTGGCCAGATTGAGCAGGAGAGGCTGTGTACGTTGGAAGTTTTAGTAGGCTAAACAAGTTCAGAGCCCAAGTGTTTCTGGTTCGTTTGAGAGGTTACCGGTGGGAGATGAGGACCAGCAAGAGCTTTCAGGGCTGGCACCTTTAGTGTAGGAGCAATCCCTGGACGTTCGCAATGTCGGTGTTGAGCTCTGGCCAGATTGAGCAGGAGAGGCTGTGTACGTTGGAAGTTTTAGTAGGCTAAACAAGTTCAGAGCCCAAGTGTTTGTGGTTCGTTTGAGAGGTTACCAGTGGGAGATGAGGACCAGCAAGAGCTTTCAGGGCTGGCACCTTTAGTGTAGGAGCAATCCCTGGACGTTCGCAATGTCGGTGTTGAGCTCTGGCCAGATTGAGCAGGAGAGGCTGTGTACATTGGAAGTTTTAGTAGGCTAAACAAGTTCAGAGCCCAAGTGTTTGTGGTTCGTTTGAGAGGTTACCAGTGGGAGATGAGGACCAGCAAGAGCTTTCAGGGCTGGCACCTTTAGTGTAGGAGCAATCCCTGGACGTTCGCAATTTCGGTGTTGAGCTCTGGCCAGATTGAGCAGGAGAGGCTGTGTACGTTGGAAGTTTTAGTAGGCTAAACAAGTTGAGAGCCCAAGTGTTTGTGGTTCGTTTGAGAGGTTACCAGTGGGAGATGAGGACCAGCAAGAGCTTTCAGGGCTGGCACCTTTAGTGTAGGAGCAATCGCTGGACGTTCGCAATGTCGGTGTTGAGCTCTGGCCAGATTGAGCAGGAGAGGCTGTGTACGTTGGAAGTTTTAGTAGGCTAAACAAGTTCAGAGCCCAAGTGTTTGTGGTTCGCTTGAGAGGTTACCAGTGGGAGATGAGGACCAGCAAGAGCTTTCAGGGCTGGCACCTTTAGTGTAGGAGCAATCCCTGGACGTTCGCAATTTCGGTGTTGAGCTCTGGCCAGATTGAGCAGGAGAGGCAGTGTATGTTGGAAGTTTTAGTAGGCTAAACAAGTTCAGAGCCCAAGTGTTTGTGGTTCGTTTGAGAGGTTACCAGTGGGAGATGAGGACCAGCAAGAGCTTTCAGGGCTGGCACCTTTAGTGTAGGAGCAATCGCTGGACGTTCGTAATTTCGTTGGTGAATTTTGGCCAGATTGAGCAGGAGAGGCTGTGTACGTTGGAAGTTTTAGTAGGCTAAACAAGTTCAGAGGCCAAGTGTTTGTGGTTCGTTTGAGAGGTTACCAGTGGGAGATGAGGACCAGCAAGAGCTTTCAGGGCTGGCACCTTTAGTGTAGGAGCAATCCCTGGACGTTCGCAATTTCGGTGTTGAGCTCTGGCCAGATTGAGCAGGAGAGGCTGTGTACGTTGGAAGTTTTAGTAGGCTAAACAAGTTCAGAGGCCAAGTGTTTGTGGTTCGTTTGAGAGGTTACCAGTGGGAGATGAGGACCAGCAAGAGCTTTCAGGGCTGGCACCTTTAGTGTAGGAGCAATCCCTGGACGTTCGCAATTTCGGTGTTGAGCTCTGGCCAGATTGAGCAGGAGAGGCAGTGTACGTTGGAAGTTTTAGCAGGCTAAACAAGTTCAGAGCCCAAGTGTTTGTGGTTCGTTTGAGAGGTTACCAGTGGGAGATGAGGACCAGCAAGAGCTTTCAGGGCTGGCCCCTTTGGTGTAGGAGCAATCCTGGACGTTCGCAATTTCGGTGTTGAGCTCTGGCCAGATTGAGCAGGAGAGGCTGTGTACGTTGGAAGTTTTAGTAGGCTAAACAAGTTCAGAGCCCAAGTGTTTGTGGTTCGTTTGAGAGGTTACCAGTGGGAGATGAGGACCAGCAAGAGCTTTCAGGGCTGGCACCTTTAGTGTAGGAGCAATCGCTGGATGTTCGTAATTTCGTTGCTGAATTTTGGGCAGATTGAGCAGGAGAGGCTGTGTACGTTGGAAGTTTTAGTAGGCTAAACAAGTTCAGAGCCCAAGTGTTTGTGGTTCGTTTGAGAGGTTACCAGTGGGAGATGAGGACCAGCAAGAGCTTTCAGGGCTGGCACCTTTAGTGTAGGAGTAATCGCTGGACGTTCGCAATGTCGGTGTTGAGCTCTGGCCAGATTGAGCAGGAGAGGCTGTGTACGTTGGAAGTTTTAGTAGGCTAAACAAGTTCAGAGGCCAAGTGTTTGTGGTTCGTTTGAGAGGTTACCAGTGGGAGATGAGGACCAGCAAGAGCTTTCAGGGCTGGCACCTTTAGTGTAGGAGCAATCGCTGGACGTTCGTAATTTCGTTGGTGAATTTTGGCCAGATTGAGCAGGAGAGGCTGTGTACGTTGGAAGTTTTAGTAGGCTAAACAAGTTCAGAGGCCAAGTGTTTGTGGTTCGTTTGAGAGGTTACCAGTGGGAGATGAGGACCAGCAAGAGCTTTCAGGGCTGGCACCTTTAGTGTAGGAGCAATCCCTGGACGTTCGCAATTTCGGTGTTGAGCTCTGGCCAGATTGAGCAGGAGAGGCAGTGTACGTTGGAAGTTTTAGCAGGCTAAACAAGTTCAGAGCCCAAGTGTTTGTGGTTCGTTTGAGAGGTTACCGGTGGGAGATGAGGACCAGCAAGAGCTTTCAGGGCTGGCCCCTTTGGTGTAGGAGCAATCCCTGGACGTTCGCAATTTCGGTGTTGAGCTCTGGCCAGATTGAGCAGGAGAGGCTGTGTACGTTGGAAGTTTTAGTAGGCTAAACAAGTTCAGAGCCCAAGTGTTTGTGGTTCGTTTGAGAGGTTACCAGTGGGAGATGAGGACCAGCAAGAGCTTTCAGGGCTGGCACCTTTAGTGTAGGAGCAATCGCTGGACGTTCGCAATGTCGGTGTTGAGCTCTGGCCAGATTGAGCAGGAGAGGCTGTGTACGTTGGAAGTTTTAGTAGGCTAAACAAGTTCAGAGCCCAAGTCTTTGTGGTTCGTTTGAGAGGTTACCAGTGGGAGATGAGGACCAGCAAGAGCTTTCAGGGCTGGCACCTTTAGTGTAGGAGCAATCGCTGGATGTTCGTAATTTCGTTGCTGAATTTTGGGCAGATTGAGCAGGAGAGGCTGTGTACGTTGGAAGTTTTAGTAGGCTAAACAAGTTCAGAGCCCAAGTGTTTGTGGTTCGTTTGAGAGGTTACCAGTGGGAGATGAGGAGCAGCAAGAGCTTTCAGGGCTGGCACCTTTAGTGTAGGAGCAATCCCTGGACGTTCGCAATTTCGGTGTTGAGCTCTGGCCAGATTGAGCAGGAGAGGCTGTGTACGTTGGAAGTTTTAGTAGGCTAAACAAGTTCAGAGCCAAGTGTTTGTGGTTCGTTTGAGAGGTTACCAGTGGGAGATGAGGACCAGCAAGAGCTTTCAGGGCTGGCACCTTTAGTGTAGGAGCAATCGCTGGACGTTCGCAATGTCGGTGTTGAGCTCTGGCCAGATTGAGCAGGAGAGGCTGTGTACGTTGGAAGTTTTAGTAGGCTAAACAAGTTCAGAGCCCAAGTGTTTGTGGTTCGTTGAGAGGTTACCAGTGGGAGATGAGGACCAGCAAGAGCTTTCAGGGCTGGCACCTTTAGTGTAGGAGCAATCGCTGGACGTTCGCAATTTCGTTGGTGAATTTTGGCCAGATGAGCAGGAGAGGCTGTGTACGTTGGAAGTTTTAGTAGGCTAAACAAGTTCAGAGGCCAAGTGTTTGTGGTTCGTTTGAGAGGTTACCAGTGGGAGATGAGGACCAGCAAGAGCTTTCAGGGCTGGCACCTTTAGTGTAGGAGCAATCGCTGGACGTTCGCAATGTCGGTGTTGAGCTCTGGCCAGATTGAGCAGGAGAGGCA
>NW_026776378.1:0-58965 GCF_030936135.1 Gavia stellata | reverse complement strand
TCGTTGGTGAATTTTGGCCAGATTGAGCAGAGAGGCTGTGTACGTTGGAAGTTTTAGTAGGCTAAACAAGTTCAGAGCCCAAGGTGTTTGTGGTTCGTTTGAGAGGTTACCAGTGGGAGATGAGGACCAGCAAGAGCTTTCAGGGCTGGCACCTTTAGTGTAGGAGCAATCGCTGGACGTTTGCAATTTCGGTGTTGAGCTCTGGCCAGATTGAGCAGGAGAGGCTGTGTACGTTGGAAGTTTTAGTAGGCTAAACAAGTTCAGAGCCCAAGTGTTTGTGGTTCGTTTGAGAGGTTACCAGTGGGAGATGAGGACCAGCAAGAGCTTTCAGGGCTGGCACCTTTAGTGTAGGAGCAATCGCTGGACGTTTCGCAATTTCGGTGTTGAGCTCTGGCCAGATTGAGCAGGAGAGGCTGTGTACGTGGAAGTTTTCGTAGGCTAAACAAGTTCAGAGCCCAAGTGTTTGTGGTTCGTTTGAGAGGTTACCAGTGGGAGATGAGGACCAGCAAGAGCTTTCAGGGCTGGCACCTTTAGTGTAGGAGCAATCGCTGGACGTTCGCAATTTCGGTGTTGAGCTCTGGCCAGATTGAGCAGGAGAGGCTGTGTACGTTGAAGTTTTAGTAGGCTAAACAAGTTCAGAGGCCAAGTGTTTGTGGTTCGTTTGAGAGGTTACCAGTGGGAGATGAGGACCAGCAAGAGCTTTCAGGGCTGGCACCTTTAGTGTAGGAGCAATCCCTGGACGTTCGCAATTTCGGTGTTGAGCTCTGGCCAGATTGAGCAGGAGAGGCTGTGTACGTTGGAAGTTTTAGTAGGCGAAACAAGTTCAGAGCCCAAGTGTTTGTGGTTCGTTTGAGAGGTTACCAGTGGGAGATGAGGACCAGCAAGAGCTTTCAGGGCTGGCACCTTTAGTGTAGGAGCAATCGCTGGACGTTCGCAATTTCGGTGTTGAGCTCTGGCCAGATTGAGCAGGAGAGGCTGTGTACGTTGGAAGTTTTAGTAGGCTAAACAAGTTCAGAGCCCAAGTGTTTGTGGTTCGTTTGAGAGGTTACCAGTGGGAGATGAGGACCAGCAAGAGCTTTCAGGGCTGGCACCTTTAGTGTAGGAGCAATCGCTGGACATTCGCAATTTCGGTGTTGGATCTCTGGGCCAGATTGAGCAGGAGAGGCTGTGTACGTTGGAAGTTTTAGTAGGCTAAACAAGTTCAGAGCCCAAGTGTTTGTGGTTCGTTTGAGAGGTTACCAGTGGGAGATGAGGACCAGCAAGAGCTTTCAGGGCTGGCACCTTTAGTGTAGGAGCAATCGCTGGACGTTCGCAATTTCGGTGTTGAGCTCTGGCCAGATTGAGCAGGAGAGGCTGTGTACGTTGGAAGTTTTCGTAGGCTAAACAAGTTCAGAGCCCAAGTGTTTGTGGTTCATTTGAGAGGTTACCAGTGGGAGATGAGGACCAGCAAGAGCTTTCAGGGCTGGCACCTTTAGTGTAGGAGCAATCCCTGGACGTTCGCAATTTCGGTGTTGAGCTCTGGCCAGATTGAGCAGGAGAGGCTGTGTACGTTGGAAGTTTTAGTAGGCTAAACAAGTTCAGAGCCCAAGTGTTTGTGGTTCGTTTGAGAGGTTACCAGTGGGAGATGAGGACCAGCAAGAGCTTTCAGGCTGGCACCTTTAGTGTAGGAGCAATCCCTGGACGTTCGCAATGTCGGTGTTGAGCTCTGGCCAGATTGAGCAGGAGAGGCTGTGTACGTTGGAAGTTTTAGTAGGCTAAACAAGTTCAGAGCCCAAGTGTTTGTGGTTCGTTTGAGAGGTTACCAGTGGGAGATGAGGACCAGCAAGAGCTTTCAGGGCTGGCACCTTTAGTGTAGGAGCAATCGCTGGACGTTCTCAATTTCGGTGTTGAGCTCTGGCCAGATTGAGCAGGAGAGGCTGTGTACGTTGGAAGTTTTAGTAGGCTAAACAAGTTCAGAGCCCAAGTGTTTGTGGTTCGTTTGAGAGGTTACCAGTGGGAGATGAGGACCAGCAAGAGCTTTCAGGGCTGGCACCTTTAGTGTAGGAGCAATCCCTGGACGTTCGCAATTTCGGTGTTGAGCTCTGGCCAGATTGAGCAGGAGACGCTGTGTACGTTGGAAGTTTTAGTTGGCTAAACAAGTTCAGAGCCCAAGTGTTTGTGGTTCGTTTGAGAGGTTACCAGTGGGAGATGAGGACCAGCAAGAGCTTTCAGGGCTGGCACCTTTAGTGTAGGAGCAATCGCTGGACGTTCGCATTTCGTGGTGAAGTTTGGCCAGATTGAGCAGGAGAGGCTGTGTACGTTGGAAGTTTTAGTAGGCTAAACAAGTTCAGAGCCCAAGTGTTTGTGGTTCGTTTGAGAGGTTACCAGTGGGAGATGAGGACCAGCAAGAGCTTTCAGGGCTGGCACCTTTAGTGTAGGAGCAATCGCTGGACGTTCGCAATTTCGTTGGTGAATTTTGGCCAGATTGAGCAGGAGAGGCTGTGTACGTTGAAGTTTTAGTAGGCTAAACAAGTTCAGAGCCAAGTGTTTGTGGTTCGTTGAGAGGTTACCAGTGGGAGATGAGGACCAGCAAGAGCTTTCAGGGCTGGCACCTTTAGTGTAGGAGCAATCCTGGACGTTCGCAATTTCGGTGTTGAGCTCTGGCCAGATTGAGCAGGAGAGGCTGTGTACGTTGGAAGTTTTAGTAGGCTAAACAAGTTCAGAGCCCAAGTGTTTGTGGTTCGTTTGAGAGGTTACCAGTGGGAGATGAGGACCAGCAAGAGCTTTCAGGGCTGGCACCTTTAGTGTAGGAGCAATCGCTGGACGTTCACAATTTCGGTGTTGAGCTCTGGCCAGATTGAGCAGGAGAGGCTGTGTACGTTGGAAGTTTTAGTAGGCTAAACAAGTTCAGAGCCAAGTGTTTGTGGTTCGTTTGAGAGGTTACCAGTGGGAGATGAGGACCAGCAAGAGCTTTCAGGCTGGCACCTTTAGTGTATGAGCAATCCTGGACGTTCGCAATTTCGGTGTTGAGCTCTGGCCAGATTGAGCAGGAGAGGCTGTGTACGTTGGAAGTTTTAGTAGGCTAAACAAGTTCAGAGCCAAGTGTTTGTGGTTCGTTTGAGAGGTTACCAGTGGGAGATGAGGACCAGCAAGAGCTTTCAGGGCTGGCACCTTTAGTGTAGGACCAATCGCTGGACGTTCGCAATGTCGGTGTTGAGCTCTGGCCAGATTGAGCAGGAGAGGCTGTGTACGTTGGAAGTTTTAGTAGGCTAAACAAGTTCAAGGAAGCCCAAGTGTTTGTGGTTCGTTTGAGAGGTTACCAGTGGGAGATGAGGACCAGCAAGAGCTTTCAGGGCTGGCACCTTTAGTGTATGAGCAATCCCTGGACGTTCGCAATTTCGGTGTTGAGCTCTGGCCAGATTGAGCAGGAGAGGCTGTGTACGTTGGAAGTTTTAGTAGGCTAAACAAGTTCAGAGCCCAAGTGTTTGTGGTTCGTTTGAGAGGTTACCAGTGGGAGATGAGGACCAGCAAGAGCTTTCAGGGCTGGCACCTTTAGTGTAGGAGCAATCCCTGGACGTTCGCAATTTCGGTGTTGAGCTCTGGCCAGATTGAGCAGGAGAGGCTGTGTACGTTGGAAGTTTTAGTAGGCTAAACAAGTTCAGAGCCCAAGTGTTTGTGGTTCGTTTGAGAGGTTACCAGTGGGAGATGAGGACCAGCAAGAGCTTTCAGGGCTGGCACCTTTAGTGTAGGAGCAATCGCTGGACGTTCGCAATTTCGGTGTTGAGCTGTGGCCAGATTGAGCAGGAGAGGCTGTGTACGTTGGAAGTTTTAGTAGGCTAAACAAGTTCAGAGGCCAAGTGTTTGTGGTTCGTTTGAGAGGTTACCAGTGGGAGATGAGGACCAGCAAGAGCTTTCAGGGCTGGCACCTTTAGTGTAGGAGCAATCGCTGGACGTTCGCAATGTCGGTGTTGAGCTCTGGCCAGATTGAGCAGGAGAGGCTGTGTACGTTGGAAGTTTTAGTAGGCTAAACAAGTTCAGAGCCCAAGTGTTTGTGGTTCGTTTGAGAGGTTACCAGTGGGAGATGAGGACCAGCAAGAGCTTTCAGGGCTGGCACCTTTAGTGTAGGAGCAATCGCTGGACGTTCGCAATTTCGGTGTTGAGCTCTGGCCAGATTGAGCAGGAGAGGCTGTGTACGTTGGAAGTTTTAGTAGGCTAAACAAGTTCAGAGGCCAAGTGTTTGTGGTTCGTTTGAGAGGTTACCAGTGGGAGATGAGGACCAGCAAGAGCTTTCAGGGCTGGCACCTTTAGTGTAGGAGCAATCGCTGGACGTTCGCAATTTCGGTGTTGAGCTCTGGCCAGATTGAGCAGGAGAGGCTGTGTACGTTGGAAGTTTTAGTAGGCTAAACAAGTTCAGAGCCCAAGTGTTGTGGTTCATTTGAGAGGTTACCAGTGGGAGATGAGGACCAGCAAGAGCTTTCAGGGCTGGCACCTTTAGTGTAGGAGCAATCGCTGGACGTTCGCAATGTCGGTGTTGAGCTCTGGCCAGATTGAGCAGGAGAGGCTGTGTACGTTGGAAGTTTTAGTAGGCTAAACAAGTTCAGAGGCCAAGTGTTTGTGGTTCGTTTGAGAGGTTACCAGTGGGAGATGAGGACCAGCAAGAGCTTTCAGGGCTGGCACCTTTAGTGTAGGAGCAATCCCTGGACGTTCGCAATGTCGGTGTTGAGCTCTGGCCAGATTGAGCAGGAGAGGCTGTGTACGTTGGAAGTTTTAGTAGGCTAAACAAGTTCAGAGCCCAAGTGTTTGTGGTTCGTTTGAGAGGTTACCAGTGGGAGATGAGGACCAGCAAGAGCTTTCAGGGCTGGCACCTTTAGTGTAGGAGCAATCGCCGGACGTTCGCAATGTCGGTGTTGAGCTCTGGCCAGATTGAGCAGGAGAGGCTGTGTACGTTGGAAGTTTTAGTAGGCTAAACAAGTTCAGAGCCCAAGTGTTTGTGGTTCGTTTGAGAGGTTACCAGTGGGAGATGAGGACCAGCAAGAGCTTTCAGGGCTGGCACCTTTAGTGTAGGAGCAATCGCTGGACGTTCGCAATTTCGGTGTTGAGCTCTGGCCAGATTGAGCAGGAGAGGCTGTGTACGTTGGAAGTTTTAGTAGGCTAAACAAGTTCAGAGCCCAAGTGTTTGTGGTTCGTTTGAGAGGTTACCAGTGGGAGATGAGGACCAGCAAGAGCTTTCAGGGCTGGCACCTTTAGTGTAGGAGCAATCGCTGGACGTTCGCAATTTCGGTGTTGAGCTGTGGCCAGATTGAGCAGGAGAGGCTGTGTACGTTGGAAGTTTTAGTAGGCTAAACAAGTTCAGAGCCCAAGTGTTTGTGGTTCGTTTGAGAGGTTACCAGTGGGAGATGAGGACCAGCAAGAGCTTTCAGGGCTGGCACCTTTAGTGTAGGAGCAATCGCTGGACGTTCGCAATTTCGTTGGTGAATTTTTGGCCAGATTGAGCAGGAGAGGCTGTGTACGTTGGAAGTTTTAGTAGGCTAAACAAGTTCAGAGCCCAAGTGTTTGTGGTTCGTTTGAGAGGTTACCAGTGGGAGATGAGGACCAGCAAGAGCTTTCAGGGCTGGCACCTTTAGTGTAGGAGCAATCGCTGGACGTTCGCAATTTCGTTGGTGAATTTTGGCCAGATTGAGCAGGAGAGGCTGTGTACGTTGGAAATTTTAGTAGGCGAAACAAGTTCAGAGCCCAAGTGTTTGTGGTTCGTTTGAGAGGTTACCAGTGGGAGATGAGGACCAGCAAGAGCTTTCAGGGCTGGCACCTTTAGTGTAGGAGCAATCGCTGGACGTTCGCAATTTCGGTGTTGAGCTCTGGCCAGATTGAGCAGGAGAGGCTGTGTACGTTGGAAGTTTTAGTAGGCTAAACAAGTTCAGAGGCCAAGTGTTTGTGGTTCGTTTGAGAGGTTACCAGTGGGAGATGAGGATCAGCAAGAGCTTTCAGGGCTGGCACCTTAGTGTAGGAGCAATCGCTGGACGTTCGCAATGTCGGTGTTGAGCTCTGGCCAGATTGAGCAGGAGAGGCTGTGTACGTTGGAAGTTTTAGTAGGCTAAACAAGTTCAGAGGCCAAGTGTTTGTGGTTCGTTTGAGAGGTTACCAGTGGGAGATGAGGACCAGCAAGAGCTTTCAGGGCTGGCACCTTTAGTGTAGGAGCAATCCCTGGACGTTCGCAATTTCGGTGTTGAGCTCTGGCCAGATTGAGCAGGAGAGGCTGTGTACGTTGGAAGTTTTAGTAGGCTAAACAAGTTCAGAGCCCAAGTGTTTGTGGTTCGTTGAGAGGTTACCAGTGGGAGATGAGGACCAGCAAGAGCTTTCAGGGCTGGCACCTTTAGTGTAGGAGCAATCGCTGGACGTTCGCAATGTCGGTGTTGAGCTCTGGCCAGATTGAGCAGGAGAGGCTGTGTACGTTGGAAGTTTTAGTAGGCTAAACAAGTTCAGAGCCAAGTGTTTGTGGTTCGTTTGAGAGGTTACCAGTGGGAGATGAGGACCAGCAAGAGCTTTCAGGGCTGGCACCTTTAGTGTAGGAGCAATCGCTGGACGTTCGCAATTTCGGTGTTGAGCTCTGGCCAGATTGAGCAGGAGAGGCTGTGTACGTTGGAAGTTTTAGTAGGCTAAACAAGTTCAGAGCCCAAGTGTTTATGGTTCGTTTGAGAGGTTACCAGTGGGAGATGAGACCAGCAAGAGCTTTCAGGGCTGGCACCTTTAGTGTAGGAGCAATCGCTGGACGTTCGCAATGTCGGTGTTGAGCTCTGGCCAGATTGAGCAGGAGAGGCTGTGTAACGTTGGAAGTTTTAGTAGGCTAAACAAGTTCAGAGCCCAAGTGTTTGTGGTTCGTTTGAGAGGTTACCAGTGGGAGATGAGGACCAGCAAGAGCTTTCAGGGCTGGCACCTTTAGTGTAGGAGCAATCGCTGGACGTTCGCAATTTCGGTGTTGAGCTCTGGCCAGATTGAGCAGGAGACGCTGTGTACGTTGGAAGTTTTAGTTGGCTAAACAAGTTCAGAGCCCAAGTGTTTGTGGTTCGTTTGAGAGGTTACCAGTGGGAGATGAGGACCAGCAAGAGCTTTCAGGGCTCGCACCTTTAGTGTAGGAGCAATCGCTGGACGTTCGCAATTTCGTTGGTGAATTTGGCCAGATTGAGCAGGAGAGGCTGTGTACGTTGGAAGTTTTAGTAGGCTAAACAAGTTCAGAGCCCAAGTGTTTGTGGTTCGTTTGAGAGGTTACCAGTGGGAGATGAGGACCAGCAAGAGCTTTCAGGGCTGGCACCTTTAGTGTAGGAGCAATCGCTGGACGTTCGCAATTTCGTTGGTGAATTTTGGCCAGATTGAGCAGGAGAGGCTGTGTACGTTGGAAGTTTTAGTAGGCTAAACAAGTTCAGAGCCCAAGTGTTTGTGGTTCGTTTGAGAGGTTACCAGTGGGAGATGAGGACCAGCAAGAGCTTTCAGGGCTGGCACCTTTAGTGTAGGAGCAATCCCTGGACGTTCGCAATTTTGGTGTTGAGCTCTGGCCAGATTGAGCAGGAGAGGCTGTGTACGTTGGAAGTTTTAGTAGGCGAAACAATTTCAGAGCCCAAGTGTTTGTGGTTCGTTTGAGAGGTTACCAGTGGGAGATGAGGATCAGCAAGAGCTTTCAGGGCTGGCACCTTTAGTGTAGGAGCAATCGCTGGACGTTCGCAATGTCGGTGTTGAGCTCTGGCCAGATTGAGCAGGAGAGGCTGTGTACGTTGGAAGTTTTAGTAGGCTAAACAAGTTCAGAGCCCAAGTGTTTGTGGTTCGTTTGAGAGGTTACCAGTGGGAGATGAGGACCAGCAAGAGCTTTCAGGGCTGGCACCTTTAGTGTAGGAGCAATCGCTGGACGTTCTCAATTTCGGTGTTGAGCTCTGGCCAGATTGAGCAGGAGAGGCTGTGTACGTTGGAAGTTTTAGTAGGCTAAACAAGTTCAGAGCCCAAGTGTTTGTGGTTCGTTTGAGAGGTTACCAGTGGAGATGAGGACCAGCAAGAGCTTTCAGGGCTGGCACCTTTAGTGTAGGAGCAATCGCTGGACGTTCGCAATGTCGGTGTTGAGCTCTGGCCAGATTGAGCAGGAGAGGCTGTGTACGTTGGAAGTTTTAGTAGGCTAAAAAAGTTCAGAGGCCAAGTGTTTGTGGTTCGTTTGAGAGGTTACCAGTGGGAGATGAGGACCAGCAAGAGCTTTCAGGGCTGGCACCTTTAGTGTAGGAGCAATCGCTGGACGTTCGCAATTTCGTTGGTGAATTTTGGCCAGATTGAGCAGGAGAGGCTGTGTACGTTGGAAGTTTTAGTAGGCTAAACAAGTTCAGAGCCCAAGTGTTTGTGGTTCGTTTGAGAGGTTACCAGTGGGAGATGAGGACCAGCAAGAGCTTTCAGGGCTGGCACCTTTAGTGTAGGAGCAATCGCTGGACGTTCGCAATTTCGGTGTTGAGCTCTGGCCAGATTGAGCAGGAGACGCTGTGTACGTTGGAAGTTTTAGTTGGCTAAACAAGTTCAGAGCCCAAGTGTTTGTGGTTCGTTTGAGAGGTTACCAGTGGGAGATGAGGACCAGCAAGAGCTTTCAGGGCTCGCACCTTTAGTGTAGGAGCAATCGCTGGACGTTCGCAATTTCGTTGGTGAATTTTGGCCAGATTGAGCAGGAGAGGCTGTGTACGTTGGAAGTTTTAGTAGGCTAAACAAGTTCAGAGGCCAAGTGTTTGTGGTTCGTTTGAGAGGTTACCAGTGGGAGATGAGGACCAGCAAGAGCTTTCAGGGCTGGCACCTTTAGTGTAGGAGCAATCGCTGGACGTTCGCAATTTCGTTGGTGAATTTTGGCCAGATTGAGCAGGAGAGGCTGTGTACGTTGGAAGTTTTAGTAGGCTAAACAAGTTCAGAGCCCAAGTGTTTGTGGTTCGTTTGAGAGGTTACCAGTGGGAGATGAGGACCAGCAAGAGCTTTCAGGGCTGGCACCTTTAGTGTAGGAGCAATCGCTGGACGTTCTCAATTTCGGTGTTGAGCTCTGGCCAGATTGAGCAGGAGAGGCTGTGTACGTTGGAAGTTTTAGTAGGCTAAACAAGTTCAGAGCCCAAGTGTTTGTGGTTCGTTTGAGAGGTACCAGTGGGAGATGAGGACCAGCAAGAGCTTTCAGGGCTGGCACCTTTAGTGTAGGAGCAATCGCTGGACGTTCGCAATGTCGGTGTTGAGCTCTGGCCAGATTGAGCAGGAGAGGCTGTGTACGTTGGAAGTTTTAGTAGGCTAAAAAAGTTCAGAGGCCAAGTGTTTGTGGTTCGTTTGAGAGGTTACCAGTGGGAGATGAGGACCAGCAAGAGCTTTCAGGGCTGGCACCTTTAGTGTAGGAGCAATCGCTGGACGTTCGCAATTTCGTTGGTGAATTTTGGCCAGATTGAGCAGGAGAGGCTGTGTACGTTGGAAGTTTTAGTAGGCTAAACAAGTTCAGAGCCCAAGTGTTTGTGGTTCGTTTGAGAGGTTACCAGTGGGAGATGAGGACCAGCAAGAGCTTTCAGGGCTGGCACCTTTAGTGTAGGAGCAATCGCTGGACGTTCGCAATTTCGGTGTTGAGCTCTGGCCAGATTGAGCAGGAGACGCTGTGTACGTTGGAAGTTTTAGTTGGCTAAACAAGTTCAGAGCCCAAGTGTTTGTGGTTCGTTTGAGAGGTTACCAGTGGGAGATGAGGACCAGCAAGAGCTTTCAGGGCTCGCACCTTTAGTGTAGGAGCAATCGCTGGACGTTCGCAATTTCGTTGGTGAATTTTGGCCAGATTGAGCAGGAGAGGCTGTGTACGTTGGAAGTTTTAGTAGGCTAAACAAGTTCAGAGGCCAAGTGTTTGTGGTTCGTTTGAGAGGTTACCAGTGGGAGATGAGGACCAGCAAGAGCTTTCAGGGCTGGCACCTTTAGTGTAGGAGCAATCGCTGGACGTTCGCAATTTCGTTGGTGAATTTTGGCCAGATTGAGCAGGAGAGGCTGTGTACGTTGGAAGTTTTAGTAGGCTAAACAAGTTCAGAGCCCAAGTGTTTGTGGTTCGTTTGAGAGGTTACCAGTGGGAGATGAGGACCAGCAAGAGCTTTCAGGGCTGGCACCTTTAGTGTAGGAGCAATCCCTGGACGTTCGCAATGTCGGTGTTGAGCTCTGGCCAGATTGAGCAGGAGAGGCTGTGTACGTTGGAAGTTTTAGTAGGCGAAACAATTTCAGAGCCCAAGTGTTTGTGGTTCGTTTGAGAGGTTACCAGTGGGAGATGAGGATCAGCAAGAGCTTTCAGGGCTGGCACCTTTAGTGTAGGAGCAATCGCTGGACGTTCGCAATTTCGGTGTTGAGCTCTGGCCAGATTGAGCAGGAGAGGCTGTGTACGTTGGAAGTTTTAGTAGGCTAAACAAGTTCAGAGCCCAAGTGTTTGTGGTTCGTTTGAGAGGTTACCAGTGGGAGATGAGGACCAGCAAGAGCTTTCAGGGCTGGCACCTTTAGTGTAGGAGCAATCGCTGGACGTTCGCAATTTCGGTGTTGAGCTCTGGCCAGATTGAGCAGGAGAGGCTGTGTACGTTGGAAGTTTTAGTAGGCTAAACAAGTTCAGAGCCCAAGTGTTTGTGGTTCGTTTGAGAGGTTACCAGTGGGAGATGAGGACCAGCAAGAGCTTTCAGGGCTGGCACCTTTAGTGTAGGAGCAATCGCTGGACGTTCGCAATGTCGGTGTTGAGCTCTGGCCAGATTGAGCAGGAGAGGCTGTGTACGTTGGAAGTTTTAGTAGGCTAAAAAAGTTCAGAGGCCAAGTGTTTGTGGTTCGTTTGAGAGGTTACCAGTGGGAGATGAGGACCAGCAAGAGCTTTCAGGGCTGGCACCTTTAGTGTAGGAGCAATCGCTGGACGTTCGCAATTTCGTTGGTGAATTTTGGCCAGATTGAGCAGGAGAGGCTGTGTACGTTGGAAGTTTTAGTAGGCTAAACAAGTTCAGAGCCCAAGTGTTTGTGGTTCGTTTGAGAGGTTACCAGTGGGAGATGAGGACCAGCAAGAGCTTTCAGGGCTGGCACCTTTAGTGTAGGAGCAATCCCTGGACGTTCGCAATTTCGGTGTTGAGCTCTGGCCAGATTGAGCAGGAGAGGCTGTGTACGTTGGAAGTTTTAGTAGGCTAAACAAGTTCAGAGCCCAAGTGTTTGTGGTTCGTTTGAGAGGTTACCAGTGGGAGATGAGGACCAGCAAGAGCTTTCAGGGCTGGCGCCTTTAGTGTAGGAGCAATCGCTGGACGTTCGCAATTTCGGTGTTGAGCTCTGGCCAGATTGAGCAGGAGAGGCTGTGTACGTTGGAAGTTTTAGTAGGCTAAACAAGTTCAGAGCCCAAGTGTTTGTGGTTCATTTGAGAGGTTACCAGTGGGAGATGAGGACCAGCAAGAGCTTTCAGGGCTGGCACCTTTAGTGTAGGATGAATCGCTGGACGTTCGCAATTTCGGTGTTGAGCTCTGGCCAGATTGAGCAGGAGAGGCTGTGTACGTTGGAAGTTTTAGTAGGCTAAACAAGTTCAGAGGCCAAGTGTTTGTGGTTCGTTTGAGAGGTTACCAGTGGGAGATGAGGACCAGCAAGAGCTTTCAGGGCTGGCACCTTTAGTGTAGGAGCAATCGCTGGACGTTCGCAATTTCGGTGTTGAGCTCTGGCCAGATTGAGCAGGAGAGGCTGTGTACGTTGGAAGTTTTAGTAGGCTAAACAAGTTCAGAGCCCAAGTGTTTGTGGTTCATTTGAGAGGTTACCAGTGGGAGATGAGGACCAGCAAGAGCTTTCAGGGCTGGCACCTTTAGTGTAGGAGCAATCCCTGGACGTTCGCAATTTCGGTGTTGAGCTCTGGCCAGATTGAGCAGGAGAGGCTGTGTATGTTGGAAGTTTTAGTAGGCTAAACAAGTTCAGAGCCCAAGTGTTTGTGGTTCGTTTGAGAGGTTACCAGTGGGAGATGAGGACCAGCAAGAGCTTTCAGGGCTGGCACCTTTAGTGTAGGAGCAATCCCTGGACGTTCGCAATTTCGGTGTTGAGCTCTGGCCAGATTGAGCAGGAGAGGCTGTGTACGTTGGAAGTTTTAGTAGGCTAAACAAGTTCAGAGCCCAAGTGTTTGTGGTTCGTTTGAGAGGTTACCAGTGGGAGATGAGGACCAGCAAGAGCTTTCAGGGCTGGCACCTTTAGTGTAGGAGCAATCCCTGGACGTTCGCAATTTCGGTGTTGAGCTCTGGCCAGATTGAGCAGGAGAGGCTGTGTACGTTGGAAGTTTTAGTAGGCTAAACAAGTTCAGAGCCCAAGTGTTTGTGGTTCGTTTGAGAGGTTACCAGTGGGAGATGAGGACCAGCAAGAGCTTTCAGGGCTGGCACCTTTAGTGTAGGAGCAATCGCTGGACGTTCGCAATTTCGGTGTTGAGCTCTGGCCAGACTGAGCAGGAGAGGCTGTGTACGTTGGAAGTTTTAGTAGGCTAAACAAGTTCAGAGCCCAAGTGTTTGTGGTTCGTTTGAGAGGTTACCAGTGGGAGATGAGGACCAGCAAGAGCTTTCAGGGCTGGCACCTTTAGTGTAGGAGCAATCCCTGGACGTTCGCAATGTCGGTGTTGAGCTCTGGCCAGATTGAGCAGGAGAGGCTGTGTACGTTGGAAGTTTTAGTAGGCTAAACAAGTTCAGAGCCCAAGTGTTTGTGGTTCGTTTGAGAGGTTACCAGTGGGAGATGAGGACCAGCAAGAGCTTTCAGGGCTGGCACCTTTAGTGTAGGAGCAATCCCTGGACGTTCGCAATGTCGGTGTTGAGCTCTGGCCAGATTGAGCAGGAGAGGCTGTGTACGTTGGAAGTTTTAGTAGGCTAAACAAGTTCAGAGCCCAAGTGTTTGTGGTTCGTTTGAGAGGTTACCAGTGGGAGATGAGGACCAGCAAGAGCTTTCAGGGCTGGCACCTTTAGTGTAGGAGCAATCGCTGGACGTTCGCAATGTCGGTGTTGAGCTCTGGCCAGATTGAGCAGGAGAGGCTGTGTACGTTGGAAGTTTTAGTAGGCTAAACAAGTTCAGAGCCCAAGTGTTTGTGGTTCGTTTGAGAGGTTACCAGTGGGAGATGAGGACCAGCAAGAGCTTTCAGGGCTGGCACCTTTAGTGTAGGAGCAATCCCTGGACGTTCGCAATGTCGGTGTTGAGCTCTGGCCAGATTGAGCAGGAGAGGCTGTGTACGTTGGAAGTTTTAGTAGGCTAAACAAGTTCAGAGCCCAAGTGTTTGTGGTTCGTTTGAGAGGTTACCAGTGGGAGATGAGAACCAGCAAGAGCTTTCAGGGCTGGCACCTTTAGTGTAGGAGCAATCCCTGGACGTTCGCAATTTTGGTGTTGAGCTCTGGCCAGATTGAGCAGGAGAGGCTGTGTACGTTGGAAGTTTTAGTAGGCTAAAGAAGTTCAGAGCCCAAGTGTTTGTGGTTCGTTTGAGAGGTTACCAGTGGGAGATGAGGACCAGCAAGAGCTTTCAGGGCTGGCACCTTTAGTGTAGGAGCAATCGCTGGACGTTCGCAATTTCGGTGTTGAGCTCTGGCCAGATTGAGCAGGAGAGGCTGTGTACGTTGGAAGTTTTAGTAGGCTAAACAAGTTCAGAGCCCAAGTGTTTGTGGTTCGTTTGAGAGGTTACCAGTGGGAGATGAGGACCAGCAAGAGCTTTCAGGGCTGGCACCTTTAGTGTAGGAGCAATCGCTGGACGTTCGCAATGTCGGTGTTGAGCTCTGGCCAGATTGAGCAGGAGAGGCTGTGTACGTTGGAAGTTTTAGTAGGCTAAACAAGTTCAGAGCCCAAGTGTTTGTGGTTCGTTTGAGAGGTTACCAGTGGGAGATGAGGACCAGCAAGAGCTTTCAGGGCTGGCACCTTTAGTGTAGGAGCAATCCCTGGACGTTCGCAATTTCAGTGTTGAGCTCTGGCCAGATTGAGCAGGAGAGGCTGTGTACGTTGGAAGTTTTAGTAGGCTAAACAAGTTCAGAGGCCAAGTGTTTGTGGTTCGTTTGAGAGGTTACCAGTGGGAGATGAGGACCAGCAAGAGCTTTCAGGGCTGGCACCTTTAGTGTAGGAGCAATCGCTGGACATTCGTAATTTCGTTGGTGAATTTTGGCCAGATTGAGCAGGAGAGGCTGTGTACGTTGGAAGTTTTAGTAGGCTAAACAAGTTCAGAGCCCAAGTGTTTGTGGTTCGTTTGAGAGGTTACCAGTGGGAGATGAGGACCAGCAAGAGCTTTCAGGGCTGGCACCTTTAGTGTAGGAGCAATCGCTGGACGTTCGCAATTTCGGTGTTGAGCTCTGGCCAGATTGAGCAGGAGAGGCTGTGTACGTTGGAAGTTTTAGTAGGCTAAACAAGTTCAGAGCCCAAGTGTTTGTGGTTCGTTTGAGAGGTTACCAGTGGGAGATGAGGACCAGCAAGAGCTTTCAGGGCTGGCACCTTTAGTGTAGGAGCAATCCCTGGACGTTCGTAATGTCGGTGTTGAATTTTGGCCAGATTGAGCAGGAGAGGCTGTGTACGTTGGAAGTTTTAGTAGGCTAAACAAGTTCAGAGCCCAAGTGTTTGTGGTTCGTTTGAGAGGTTACCAGTGGGAGATGAGGACCAGCAAGAGCTTTCAGGGCTGGCACCTTTAGTGTAGGAGCAATCCCTGGACGTTCGCAATTTCGGTGTTGAGCTCTGGCCAGATTGAGCAGGAGAGGCTGTGTACGTTGGAAGTTTTAGTAGGCGAAACAAGTTCAGAGCCCAAGTGTTTGTGGTTCGTTTGAGAGGTTACCAGTGGGAGATGAGGACCAGCAAGAGCTTTCAGGGCTGGCACCTTTAGTGTAGGAGCAATGCCTGGACGTTCGCAATTTCGGTGTTGAGCTCTGGCCAGATTGAGCAGGAGAGGCTGTGTACGTTGGAAGTTTTAGTAGGCTAAACAAGTTCAGAGCCCAAGTGTTTGTGGTTCGTTTGAGAGGTTACCAGTGGGAGATGAGGACCAGCAAGAGCTTTCAGGGCTGGCACCTTTAGTGTAGGAGCAATCGCTGGACGTTCGCAATTTCGGTGTTGAGCTCTGGCCAGACTGAGCAGGAGAGGCTGTGTACGTTGGAAGTTTTAGTAGGCTAAACAAGTTCAGAGCCCAAGTGTTTGTGGTTCGTTTGAGAGGTTACCAGTGGGAGATGAGGACCAGCAAGAGCTTTCAGGGCTGGCACCTTTAGTGTAGGAGCAATCGCTGGACGTTCGCAATGTCGGTGTTGAGCTCTGGCCAGATTGAGCAGGAGAGGCTGTGTACGTTGGAAGTTTTAGTAGGCTAAACAAGTTCAGAGCCCAAGTGTTTGTGGTTCGTTTGAGAGGTTACCAGTGGGAGATGAGGACCAGCAAGAGCTTTCAGGGCTGGCACCTTTAGTGTAGGAGCAATCGCTGGACGTTCGCAATTTTGGTGTTGAGCTCTGGCCAGATTGAGCAGGAGAGGCTGTGTACGTTGGAAGTTTTAGTAGGCTAAACAAGTTCAGAGCCCAAGTGTTTGTGGTTCGTTTGAGAGGTTACCAGTGGGAGATGAGGACCAGCAAGAGCTTTCAGGGCTGGCACCTTTAGTGTAGGAGCAATCGCTGGACGTTCGCAATTTCGTTGGTGAATTTTGGGCAGATTGAGCAGGAGAGGCTGTGTACGTTGGAAGTTTTAGTAGGCTAAACAAGTTCAGAGCCCAAGTGTTTGTGGTTCGTTTGAGAGGTTACCAGTGGGAGATGAGGACCAGCAAGAGCTTTCAGGGCTGGCACCTTTAGTGTAGGAGCAATCCCTGGACGTTCGCAATTTCGGTGTTGAGCTCTGGCCAGATTGAGCAGGAGAGGCTGTGTACGTTGGAAGTTTTAGTAGGCTAAACAAGTTCAGAGCCCAAGTGTTTGTGGTTCGTTTGAGAGGTTACCAGTGGGAGATGAGGACCAGCAAGAGCTTTCAGGGCTGGCACCTTTAGTGTAGGAGCAATCCCTGGACGTTCGCAATTTCAGTGTTGAGCTCTGGCCAGATTGAGCAGGAGAGGCTGTGTACGTTGGAAGTTTTAGTAGGCTAAACAAGTTCAGAGCCCAAGTGTTTGTGGTTCGTTTGAGAGGTTACCAGTGGGAGATGAGGACCAGCAAGAGCTTTCAGGGCTGGCACCTTTAGTGTAGGAGCAATCGCTGGACATTCGTAATTTCGTTGGTGAATTTGGCCAGATTGAGCAGGAGAGGCTGTGTACGTTGGAAGTTTTAGTAGGCTAAACAAGTTCAGAGCCCAAGTGTTTGTGGTTCGTTTGAGAGGTTACCAGTGGGAGATGAGGACCAGCAAGAGCTTTCAGGGCTGGCACCTTTAGTGTAGGAGCAATCGCTGGACGTTCGCAATTTCGGTGTTGAGCTCTGGCCAGATTGAGCAGGAGAGGCTGTGTACGTTGGAAGTTTTAGTAGGCTAAACAAGTTCAGAGCCCAAGTGTTTGTGGTTCGTTTGAGAGGTTACCAGTGGGAGATGAGGACCAGCAAGAGCTTTCAGGGCTGGCACCTTTAGTGTAGGAGCAATCGCTGGACGTTCGTAATTTCGTTGGTGAATTTTGGCCAGACTGAGCAGGAGAGGCTGTGTACGTTGGAAGTTTTAGTAGGCGAAACAAGTTCAGAGCCCAAGTGTTTGTGGTTCGTTTGAGAGGTTACCAGTGGGAGATGAGGACCAGCAAGAGCTTTCAGGGCTGGCACCTTTAGTGTAGGAGCAATCCCTGGACGTTCGCAATGTCGGTGTTGAGCTCTGGCCAGATTGAGCAGGAGAGGCTGTGTACGTTGGAAGTTTTAGTAGGCTAAACAAGTTCAGAGCCCAAGTGTTTGTGGTTCGTTTGAGAGGTTACCAGTGGGAGATGAGGACCAGCAAGAGCTTTCAGGGCTGGCACCTTTAGTGTAGGAGCAATCGCTGGACGTTCGCAATTTCGGTGTTGAGCTCTGGCCAGATTGAGCAGGAGAGGCTGTGTACGTTGGAAGTTTTAGTAGGCTAAACAAGTTCAGAGCCCAAGTGTTTGTGGTTCGTTTGAGAGGTTACCAGTGGGAGATGAGGACCAGCAAGAGCTTTCAGGGCTGGCACCTTTAGTGTAGGAGCAATCGCTGGACGTTCGCAATGTCGGTGTTGAGCTCTGGCCAGATTGAGCAGGAGAGGCTGTGTACGTTGGAAGTTTTAGTAGGCTAAACAAGTTCAGAGCCCAAGTGTTTGTGGTTCGTTTGAGAGGTTACCAGTGGGAGATGAGGACCAGCAAGAGCTTTCAGGGCTGGCACCTTTAGTGTAGGAGCAATCCTGGACGTTCGCAATTTGGTGTTGAGCTCTGGCCAGATTGAGCAGGAGAGGCTGTGTACGTTGGAAGTTTTAGTAGGCTAAACAAGTTCAGAGCCCAAGTGTTTGTGGTTCGTTTGAGAGGTTACCAGTGGGAGATGAGGACCAGCAAGAGCTTTCAGGGCTGGCACCTTTAGTGTAGGAGCAATCGCTGGACGTTCGCAATTTCGGTGTTGAGCTCTGGCCAGATTGAGCAGGAGAGGCTGTGTACGTTGGAAGTTTTAGTAGGCTAAACAAGTTCAGAGCCCAAGTGTTTGTGGTTCGTTTGAGAGGTTACCAGTGGGAGATGAGGACCAGCAAGAGCTTTCAGGGCTGGCACCTTTAGTGTAGGAGCAATCGCTGGACGTTCCTAATGTCGGTGTTGAATTTTGGCCAGACTGAGCAGGAGAGGCTGTGTACGTTGGAAGTTTTAGTAGGCTAAACAAGTTCAGAGCCCAAGTGTTTGTGGTTCGTTTGAGAGGTTACCAGTGGGAGATGAGGACCAGCAAGAGCTTTCAGGGCTGGCACCTTTAGTGTAGGAGCAATCCCTGGACGTTCGCAATTTCGGTGTTGAGCTGTGGCCAGATTGAGCAGGAGAGGCTGTGTACGTTGGAAGTTTTAGTAGGCTAAACAAGTTCAGAGCCAAGTGTTTGTGGTTCGTTTGAGAGGTTACCAGTGGGAGATGAGGACCAGCAAGAGCTTTCAGGGCTGGCACCTTTAGTGTAGGAGCAATCGCTGGACGTTCGCAATTTCGGTGTTGAGCTCTGGCCAGATTGAGCAGGAGAGGCTGTGTACGTTGGAAGTTTTAGTAGGCTAAACAAGTTCAGAGCCCAAGTGTTTGTGGTTCGTTTGAGAGGTTACCAGTGGGAGATGAGGACCAGCAAGAGCTTTCAGGGCTGGCACCTTTAGTGTAGGAGCAATCGCTGGACGTTCGCAATTTCGGTGTTGAGCTCTGGCCAGATTGAGCAGGAGAGGCTGTGTACGTTGGAAGTTTTAGTAGGCTAAACAAGTTCAGAGCCCAAGTGTTTGTGGTTCGTTTGAGAGGTTACCAGTGGGAGATGAGGACCAGCAAGAGCTTTCAGGGCTGGCACCTTTAGTGTAGGAGCAATCGCTGGACGTTCGCAATTTCGGTGTTGAGCTCTGGCCAGACTGAGCAGGAGAGGCTGTGTACGTTGGAAGTTTTAGTAGGCTAAACAAGTTCAGAGCCCAAGTGTTTGTGGTTCGTTTGAGAGGTTACCAGTGGGAGATGAGGACCAGCAAGAGCTTTCAGGGCTGGCACCTTTAGTGTAGGAGCAATCGCTGGACGTTCGCAATGTCGGTGTTGAGCTCTGGCCAGATTGAGCAGGAGAGGCTGTGTACGTTGGAAGTTTTAGTAGGCTAAACAAGTTCAGAGCCCAAGTGTTTGTGGTTCGTTTGAGAGGTTACCAGTGGGAGATGAGGACCAGCAAGAGCTTTCAGGGCTGGCACCTTTAGTGTAGGAGCAATCGCTGGACGTTCGCAATTTCGGTGTTGAGCTCTGGCCAGATTGAGCAGGAGAGGCTGTGTACGTTGGAAGTTTTAGTAGGCTAAACAAGTTCAGAGGCCAAGTGTTTGTGGTTCGTTTGAGAGGTTACCAGTGGGAGATGAGGACCAGCAAGAGCTTTCAGGGCTGGCACCTTTAGTGTAGGAGCAATCGCTGGACGTTCGCAATTTCGTTGGTGAATTTTGGCAGATTGAGCAGGAGAGGCTGTGTACGTTGGAAGTTTTAGTAGGCTAAACAAGTTCAGAGCCCAAGTGTTTGTGGTTCGTTTGAGAGGTTACCAGTGGGAGATGAGGACCAGCAAGAGCTTTCAGGGCTGGCACCTTTAGTGTAGGAGCAATCGCTGGACATTCGCAATTTCGTTGGTGAATTTGGCCAGATTGAGCAGGAGAGGCTGTGTACGTTGGAAGTTTTAGTAGGCTAAACAAGTTCAGAGCCCAAGTGTTTGTGGTTCGTTTGAGAGGTTACCAGTGGGAGATGAGGACCAGCAAGAGCTTTCAGGGCTGGCACCTTTAGTGTAGGAGCAATCGCTGGACGTTCGCAATTTCGGTGTTGAGCTCTGGCCAGATTGAGCAGGAGAGGCTGTGTACGTTGGAAGTTTTAGTAGGCTAAACAAGTTCAGAGCCCAAGTGTTTGTGGTTCGTTTGAGAGGTTACCAGTGGGAGATGAGGACCAGCAAGAGCTTTCAGGGCTGGCACCTTTAGTGTAGGAGCAATCGCTGGACGTTCGCAATTTCGGTGTTGAGCTCTGGCCAGATTGAGCAGGAGAGGCTGTGTACGTTGGAAGTTTTAGTAGGCTAAACAAGTTCAGAGGCCAAGTGTTTGTGGTTCGTTTGAGAGGTTACCAGTGGGAGATGAGGACCAGCAAGAGCTTTCAGGGCTGGCACCTTTAGTGTAGGAGCAATCGCTGGACGTTCGCAATTTCGGTGTTGAGCTCTGGCCAGACTGAGCAGGAGAGGCTGTGTACGTTGGAAGTTTTAGTAGGCTAAACAAGTTCAGAGCCCAAGTGTTTGTGGTTCGTTTGAGAGGTTACCAGTGGGAGATGAGGACCAGCAAGAGCTTTCAGGGCTGGCACCTTTAGTGTAGGAGCAATCCCTGGACGTTCGCAATGTCGGTGTTGAGCTCTGGCCAGATTGAGCAGGAGAGGCTGTGTACGTTGGAAGTTTTAGTAGGCTAAACAAGTTCAGAGCCCAAGTGTTTGTGGTTCGTTTGAGAGGTTACCAGTGGGAGATGAGGACCAGCAAGAGCTTTCAGGGCTGGCACCTTTAGTGTAGGAGCAATCGCTGGACGTTCGCAATTTGGTGTTGAGCTCTGGCCAGATTGAGCAGGAGAGGCTGTGTACGTTGGAAGTTTTAGTAGGCTAAACAAGTTCAGAGGCCAAGTGTTTGTGGTTCGTTTGAGAGGTTACCAGTGGGAGATGAGGACCAGCAAGAGCTTTCAGGGCTGGCACCTTTAGTGTAGGAGCAATCCCTGGACGTTCGTAATTTCGTTGGTGAATTCTGGCAGATTGAGCAGGAGAGGCTGTGTACGTTGGAAGTTTTAGTAGGCTAAACAAGTTCAGAGCCCAAGTGTTTGTGGTTCGTTTGAGAGGTTACCAGTGGGAGATGAGGACCAGCAAGAGCTTTCAGGGCTGGCACCTTTAGTGTAGGAGCAATCCTGGACGTTCGCAATTTCGGTGTTGAGCTCTGGCCAGATTGAGCAGGAGAGGCTGTGTACGTTGGAAGTTTTAGTAGGCTAAACAAGTTCAGAGCCCAAGTGTTTGTGGTTCGTTTGAGAGGTTACCAGTGGGAGATGAGGACCAGCAAGAGCTTTCAGGGCTGGCACCTTTAGTGTAGGAGCAATCGCTGGACGTTCGCAATTTCGGTGTTGAGCTCTGGCCAGATTGAGCAGGAGAGGCTGTGTACGTTGGAAGTTTTAGTAGGCTAAACAAGTTCAGAGCCCAAGTGTTTGTGGTTCGTTTGAGAGGTTACCAGTGGGAGATGAGGACCAGCAAGAGCTTTCAGGGCTGGCACCTTTAGTGTAGGAGCAATCGCTGGACGTTCGTAATTTCGTTGGTGAATTTTGGCCAGATTGAGCAGGAGAGGCTGTGTACGTTGGAAGTTTTAGTAGGCTAAACAAGTTCAGAGCCCAAGTGTTTGTGGTTCGTTTGAGAGGTTACCAGTGGGAGATGAGGACCAGCAAGAGCTTTCAGGGCTGGCACCTTTAGTGTAGGAGCAATCGCTGGACGTTCGCAATTTCGGTGTTGAGCTCTGGCCAGATTGAGCAGGAGAGGCTGTGTACGTTGGAAGTTTTAGTAGGCTAAACAAGTTCAGAGGCCAAGTGTTTGTGGTTCGTTTGAGAGGTTACCAGTGGGAGATGAGGACCAGCAAGAGCTTTCAGGGCTGGCACCTTTAGTGTAGGAGCAATCGCTGGACGTTCGCAATTTCGGTGTTGAGCTCTGGCCAGATTGAGCAGGAGAGGCTGTGTACGTTGGAAGTTTTAGTAGGCTAAACAAGTTCAGAGCCCAAGTGTTTGTGGTTCGTTTGAGAGGTTACCAGTGGGAGATGAGGACCAGCAAGAGCTTTCAGGGCTGGCACCTTTAGTGTAGGAGCAATCGCCGGACGTTCGCAATTTCGGTGTTGAGCTCTGGCCAGATTGAGCAGGAGAGGCTGTGTACGTCGGAGGTTTTCGTAGGCTAAACAAGTTCAGAGCCCAAGTGTTTGTGGTTCGTTTGAGAGGTTACCAGTGGGAGATGAGGACCAGCAAGAGCTTTCAGGGCTGGCACCTTTAGTGTAGGAGCAATCGCCGGACGTTCGCAATTTCGGTGTTGAGCTCTGGCCAGATTGAGCAGGAGAGGCTGTGTACGTTGGAAGTTTTAGTAGGCTAAACAAGTTCAGAGCCCAAGTGTTTGTGGTTCGTTTGAGAGGTTACCAGTGGGAGATGAGGACCAGCAAGAGCTTTCAGGGCTGGCACCTTTAGTGTAGGAGCAATCCTGG
This sequence comes from Gavia stellata, assembly GCF_030936135.1. Lineage (NCBI taxonomy): Eukaryota > Metazoa > Chordata > Aves > Gaviiformes > Gaviidae > Gavia > Gavia stellata. The sequence goes on along the minus strand of NW_026776378.1, from coordinate 37,192 downwards.
ACGTTCGCAATTTCGGTGTTGAGCTCTGGCCAGATTGAGCAGGAGAGGCTGTGTACGTTGGAAGTTTTAGTAGGCTAAACAAGTTCAGAGCCCAAGTGTTTGTGGTTCGTTTGAGAGGTTACCAGTGGGAGATGAGGACCAGCAAGAGCTTTCAGGGCTGGCACCTTTAGTGTAGGAGCAATCGCTGGACGTTCGTAATTTCGGTGTTGAGCTCTGGCCAGATTGAGCAGGAGAGGCTGTGTACGTTGGAAGTTTTAGTAGGCTAAACAAGTTCAGAGCCCAAGTGTTTGTGGTTCGTTTGAGAGGTTACCAGTGGGAGATGAGGACCAGCAAGAGCTTTCAGGGCTGGCACCTTTAGTGTAGGAGCAATCCCTGGACGTTCGCAATGTCGGTGTTGAGCTCTGGCCAGATTGAGCAGGAGAGGCTGTGTACGTTGGAAGTTTTAGTAGGCTAAACAAGTTCAGAGCCCAAGTGTTTGTGGTTCGTTTGAGAGGTTACCAGTGGGAGATGAGGACCAGCAAGAGCATTCAGGGCTGGCACCTTTAGTGTAGGAGCAATCGCTGGACATTCGCAATTTCGTTGGTGAATTTGGCCAGATTGAGCAGGAGAGGCTGTGTACGTTGGAAGTTTTAGTAGGCTAAACAAGTTCAGAGCCCAAGTGTTTGTGGTTCGTTTGAGAGGTTACCAGTGGGAGATGAGGACCAGCAAGAGCTTTCAGGGCTGGCACCTTTAGTGTAGGAGCAATCGCTGGACGTTCGCAATTTCGGTGTTGAGCTCTGGCCAGATTGAGCAGGAGAGGCTGTGTACGTTGGAAGTTTTCGTAGGCTAAACAAGTTCAGAGGCCAAGTGTTTGTGGTTCGTTTGAGAGGTTACCAGTGGGAGATGAGGACCAGCAAGAGCTTTCAGGGCTGGCACCTTTAGTGTAGGAGCAATCGCTGGACGTTCGCAATTTCGGTGTTGAGCTCTGGCCAGACTGAGCAGGAGAGGCTGTGTACGTTGGAAGTTTTAGTAGGCTAAACAAGTTCAGAGCCCAAGTGTTTGTGGTTCGTTTGAGAGGTTACCAGTGGGAGATGAGGACCAGCAAGAGCTTTCAGGGCTGGCACCTTTAGTGTAGGAGCAATCGCTGGACGTTCGCAATTTCGGTGTTGAGCTCTGGCCAGATTGAGCAGGAGAGGCTGTGTACGTTGGAAGTTTTAGTAGGCTAAACAAGTTCAGAGCCCAAGTGTTTGTGGTTCGTTTGAGAGGTTACCAGTGGGAGATGAGGACCAGCAAGAGCTTTCAGGGCTGGCACCTTTAGTGTAGGAGCAATCGCTGGACGTTCGCAATTTCGTTGGTGAATTTGGGCAGATTGAGCAGGAGAGGCTGTGTACGTTGGAAGTTTTAGTAGGCTAAACAAGTTCAGAGCCCAAGTGTTTGTGGTTCGTTTGAGAGGTTACCAGTGGGAGATGAGGACCAGCAAGAGCTTTCAGGGCTGGCACCTTTAGTGTAGGAGCAATCGCTGGACGTTCGCAATTTCGGTGTTGAGCTCTGGCCAGATTGAGCAGGAGAGGCTGTGTACGTTGGAAGTTTTAGTAGGCTAAACAAGTTCAGAGCCCAAGTGTTTGTGGTTCGTTTGAGAGGTTACCAGTGGGAGATGAGGACCAGCAAGAGCTTTCAGGGCTGGCACCTTTAGTGTAGGAGCAATCGCTGGACGTTCGCAATTTCGGTGGTGAATTTTGGCCAGACTGAGCAGGAGAGGCTGTGTACGTTGGAAGTTTTAGTAGGCTAAACAAGTTCAGAGCCCAAGTGTTTGTGGTTCGTTTGAGAGGTTACCAGTGGGAGATGAGGACCAGCAAGAGCTTTCAGGGCTGGCACCTTTAGTGTAGGAGCAATCGCTGGACGTTCGCAATTTCGGTGTTGAGCTCTGGCCAGATTGAGCAGGAGAGGCTGTGTACGTTGGAAGTTTTAGTAGGCTAAACAAGTTCAGAGCCAAGTGTTTGTGGTTCGTTTGAGAGGTTACCAGTGGGAGATGAGGACCAGCAAGAGCTTTCAGGGCTGGCACCTTTAGTGTAGGAGCAATCGCTGGACGTTCGCAATTTCGGTGTTGAGCTCTGGCCAGATTGAGCAGGAGAGGCTGTGTACGTTGGAAGTTTTAGTAGGCTAAACAAGTTCAGAGCCCAAGTGTTTGTGGTTCGTTTGAGAGGTTACCAGTGGGAGATGAGGACCAGCAAGAGCTTTCAGGGCTGGCACCTTTAGTGTAGGAGCAATCGCTGGACGTTCGTAATTTCGTTGGTGAATTTTGGCCAGACTGAGCAGGAGAGGCTGTGTACGTTGGAAGTTTTAGTAGGCTAAACAAGTTCAGAGCCCAAGTGTTTGTGGTTCGTTTGAGAGGTTACCAGTGGGAGATGAGGACCAGCAAGAGCTTTCAGGGCTGGCACCTTTAGTGTAGGAGCAATCGCTGGACGTTCGCAATTTCGGTGTTGAGCTCTGGCCAGATTGAGCAGGAGAGGCTGTGTACGTTGGAAGTTTTAGTAGGCTAAACAAGTTCAGAGCCCAAGTGTTTGTGGTTCGTTTGAGAGGTTACCAGTGGGAGATGAGGACCAGCAAGAGCTTTCAGGGCTGGCACCTTTAGTGTAGGAGCAATCGCTGGACGTTCGCAATTTCGGTGTTGAGCTCTGGCCAGATTGAGCAGGAGAGGCTGTGTACGTTGGAAGTTTTAGTAGGCTAAACAAGTTCAGAGCCCAAGTGTTTGTGGTTCGTTTGAGAGGTTACCAGTGGGAGATGAGGACCAGCAAGAGCTTTCAGGGCTGGCACCTTTAGTGTAGGAGCAATCGCTGGACGTTCGCAATGTCGGTGTTGAGCTCTGGCCAGATTGAGCAGGAGAGGCTGTGTACGTTGGAAGTTTTAGTAGGCTAAACAAGTTCAGAGCCCAAGTGTTTGTGGTTCGTTTGAGAGGTTACCAGTGGGAGATGAGGACCAGCAAGAGCTTTCAGGGCTGGCACCTTTAGTGTAGGAGCAATCGCTGGACGTTCGCAATTTCGGTGTTGAGCTCTGGCCAGATTGAGCAGGAGAGGCTGTGTACGTTGGAAGTTTTAGTAGGCTAAACAAGTTCAGAGCCCAAGTGTTTGTGGTTCGTTTGAGAGGTTACCAGTGGGAGATGAGGACCAGCAAGAGCTTTCAGGGCTGGCACCTTTAGTGTAGGAGCAATCGCTGGACGTTCGCAATTTCGGTGTTGAGCTCTGGCCAGATTGAGCAGGAGAGGCTGTGTACGTTGGAAGTTTTCGTAGGCTAAACAAGTTCAGAGCCCAAGTGTTTGTGGTTCGTTTGAGAGGTTACCAGTGGGAGATGAGGACCAGCAAGAGCTTTCAGGGCTGGCACCTTTAGTGTAGGAGCAATCGCTGGACGTTCGCAATTTCGGTGTTGAGCTCTGGCCAGATTGAGCAGGAGAGGCTGTGTACGTTGGAAGTTTTAGTAGGCTAAACAAGTTCAGAGCCCAAGTGTTTGTGGTTCGTTTGAGAGGTTACCAGTGGGAGATGAGGACCAGCAAGAGCTTTCAGGGCTGGCACCTTTAGTGTAGGAGCAATCGCTGGACGTTCGCAATTTCGGTGTTGAGCTCTGGCCAGATTGAGCAGGAGAGGCTGTGTACGTTGGAAGTTTTAGTAGGCTAAACAAGTTCAGAGCCCAAGTGTTTGTGGTTCGTTTGAGAGGTTACCAGTGGGAGATGAGGACCAGCAAGAGCTTTCAGGGCTGGCACCTTTAGTGTAGGAGCAATCGCTGGACGTTCGTAATTTCGGTGTTGAATTTTGGCCAGACTGAGCAGGAGAGGCTGTGTACGTTGGAAGTTTTAGTAGGCTAAACAAGTTCAGAGCCCAAGTGTTTGTGGTTCGTTTGAGAGGTTACCAGTGGGAGATGAGGACCAGCAAGAGCTTTCAGGGCTGGCACCTTTAGTGTAGGAGCAATCGCTGGACGTTCGCAATTTCGGTGTTGAGCTCTGGCCAGATTGAGCAGGAGAGGCTGTGTACGTTGGAAGTTTTAGTAGGCTAAACAAGTTCAGAGGCCAAGTGTTTGTGGTTCGTTTGAGAGGTTACCAGTGGGAGATGAGGACCAGCAAGAGCTTTCAGGGCTGGCACCTTTAGTGTAGGAGCAATCGCCTGGACGTTCGCAATGTCGGTGTTGAGCTCTGGCCAGATTGAGCAGGAGAGGCTGTGTACGTTGGAAGTTTTAGTAGGCTAAACAAGTTCAGAGCCCAAGTGTTTGTGGTTCGTTTGAGAGGTTACCAGTGGGAGATGAGGACCAGCAAGAGCTTTCAGGGCTGGCACCTTTAGTGTAGGAGCAATCGCTGGACGTTCGCAATTTCGTTGGTGAATTTGGCCAGATTGAGCAGGAGAGGCTGTGTACGTTGGAAGTTTTAGTAGGCTAAACAAGTTCAGAGCCCAAGTGTTTGTGGTTCGTTTGAGAGGTTACCAGTGGGAGATGAGGACCAGCAAGAGCTTTCAGGGCTGGCACCTTTAGTGTAGGAGCAATCGCTGGACGTTCGCAATTTCGGTGTTGAGCTCTGGCCAGATTGAGCAGGAGAGGCTGTGTACGTTGGAAGTTTTAGTAGGCTAAACAAGTTCAGAGCCCAAGTGTTTGTGGTTCGTTTGAGAGGTTACCAGTGGGAGATGAGGACCAGCAAGAGCTTTCAGGGCTGGCACCTTTAGTGTAGGAGCAATCGCTGGACGTTCGCAATTTCGGTGTTGAGCTCTGGCCAGACTGAGCAGGAGAGGCTGTGTACGTTGGAAGTTTTAGTAGGCTAAACAAGTTCAGAGCCCAAGTGTTTGTGGTTCGTTTGAGAGGTTACCAGTGGGAGATGAGGACCAGCAAGAGCTTTCAGGGCTGGCACCTTTAGTGTAGGAGCAATCGCTGGACGTTCGCAATTTCGGTGTTGAGCTCTGGCCGGATTGAGCAGGAGAGGCTGTGTACGTTGGAAGTTTTAGTAGGCTAAACAAGTTCAGAGCCCAAGTGTTTGTGGTTCGTTTGAGAGGTTACCAGTGGGAGATGAGGACCAGCAAGAGCTTTCAGGGCTGGCACCTTTAGTGTAGGAGCAATCCCTGGACGTTCGCAATTTCAGTGTTGAGCTCTGGCCAGATTGAGCAGGAGAGGCTGTGTACGTTGGAAGTTTTCGTAGGCTAAACAAGTTCAGAGCCCAAGTGTTTGTGGTTCAGTTTGAGAGGTTACCAGTGGGAGATGAGGACCAGCAAGAGCTTTCAGGGCTGGCACCTTTAGTGTAGGAGCAATCGCTGGACGTTCGTAATTTCGTTGGTGAATTTTGGCCAGATTGAGCAGGAGAGGCTGTGTACGTTGGAAGTTTTAGTAGGCTAAACAAGTTCAGAGCCCAAGTGTTTGTGGTTCGTTTGAGAGGTTACCAGTGGGAGATGAGGACCAGCAAGAGCTTTCAGGGCTGGCACCTTTAGTGTAGGAGCAATCCCTGGACGTTCGCAATTTCGGTGTTGAGCTCTGGCCAGATTGAGCAGGAGAGGCTGTGTACGTTGGAAGTTTTAGTAGGCTAAACAAGTTCAGAGCCCAAGTGTTTGTGGTTCGTTTGAGAGGTTACCAGTGGGAGATGAGGACCAGCAAGAGCTTTCAGGGCTGGCACCTTTAGTGTAGGAGCAATCGCTGGACGTTCGCAATTTCGGTGTTGAGCTCTGGCCAGATTGAGCAGGAGAGGCTGTGTACGTTGGAAGTTTTAGTAGGCTAAACAAGTTCAGAGCCCAAGTGTTTGTGGTTCGTTTGAGAGGTTACCAGTGGGAGATGAGGACCAGCAAGAGCTTTCAGGGCTGGCACCTTTAGTGTAGGAGCAATCCCTGGACGTTCGCAATTTTGGTGTTGAGCTCTGGCCAGATTGAGCAGGAGAGGCTGTGTACGTTGGAAGTTTTAGTAGGCTAAACAAGTTCAGAGCCCAAGTGTTTGTGGTTCGTTTGAGAGGTTACCAGTGGGAGATGAGGACCAGCAAGAGCTTTCAGGGCTGGCACCTTTAGTGTAGGAGCAATCGCTGGACGTTCGCAATTTCGGTGTTGAGCTCTGGCCAGATTGAGCAGGAGAGGCTGTGTACGTTGGAAGTTTTAGTAGGCTAAACAAGTTCAGAGCCCAAGTGTTTGTGGTTCGTTTGAGAGGTTACCAGTGGGAGATGAGGACCAGCAAGAGCTTTCAGGGCTGGCACCTTTAGTGTAGGAGCAATCGCTGGACGTTCGTAATGTCGGTGTTGAATTTTGGCCAGACTGAGCAGGAGAGGCTGTGTACGTTGGAAGTTTTAGTAGGCTAAACAAGTTCAGAGCCCAAGTGTTTGTGGTTCGTTTGAGAGGTTACCAGTGGGAGATGAGGACCAGCAAGAGCTTTCAGGGCTGGCACCTTTAGTGTAGGAGCAATCGCTGGACGTTCGCAATGTCGGTGTTGAGCTCTGGCCAGATTGAGCAGGAGAGGCTGTGTACGTTGGAAGTTTTAGTAGGCTAAACAAGTTCAGAGCCCAAGTGTTTGTGGTTCGTTTGAGAGGTTACCAGTGGGAGATGAGGACCAGCAAGAGCTTTCAGGGCTGGCACCTTTAGTGTAGGAGCAATCCCTGGACGTTCGCAATGTCGGTGTTGAGCTCTGGCCAGATTGAGCAGGAGAGGCTGTGTACGTTGGAAGTTTTAGTAGGCTAAACAAGTTCAGAGCCCAAGTGTTTGTGGTTCGTTTGAGAGGTTACCAGTGGGAGATGAGGACCAGCAAGAGCTTTCAGGGCTGGCACCTTTAGTGTAGGAGCAATCCCTGGACGTTCGCAATTTCGTTGGTGAATTTTGGCCAGATTGAGCAGGAGAGGCTGTGTACGTTGGAAGTTTTAGTAGGCTAAACAAGTTCAGAGCCCAAGTGTTTGTGGTTCGTTTGAGAGGTTACCAGTGGGAGATGAGGACCAGCAAGAGCTTTCAGGGCTGGCACCTTTAGTGTAGGAGCAATCGCTGGACGTTCGCAATTTCGGTGTTGAGCTCTGGCCAGATTGAGCAGGAGAGGCTGTGTACGTTGGAAGTTTTAGTAGGCTAAACAAGTTCAGAGCCCAAGTGTTTGTGGTTCGTTTGAGAGGTTACCAGTGGGAGATGAGGACCAGCAAGAGCTTTCAGGGCTGGCACCTTTAGTGTAGGAGCAATCGCTGGACGTTCGCAATTTCGGTGTTGAGCTCTGGCCAGACTGAGCAGGAGAGGCTGTGTACGTTGGAAGTTTTAGTAGGCTAAACAAGTTCAGAGCCCAAGTGTTTGTGGTTCGTTTGAGAGGTTACCAGTGGGAGATGAGGACCAGCAAGAGCTTTCAGGGCTGGCACCTTTAGTGTAGGAGCAATCGCTGGACGTTCGCAATTTCGGTGTTGAGCTCTGGCCAGATTGAGCAGGAGAGGCTGTGTACGTTGGCAAGTTTTAGTAGGCTAAACAAGTTCAGAGCCCAAGTGTTTGTGGTTCGTTTGAGAGGTTACCAGTGGGAGATGAGGACCAGCAAGAGCTTTCAGGGCTGGCACCTTTAGTGTAGGAGCAATCGCTGGACGTTCGCAATTTCGGTGTTGAGCTCTGGCCAGATTGAGCAGGAGAGGCTGTGTACGTTGGAAGTTTTAGTAGGCTAAACAAGTTCAGAGCCCAAGTGTTTGTGGTTCGTTTGAGAGGTTACCAGTGGGAGATGAGGACCAGCAAGAGCTTTCAGGGCTGGCACCTTTAGTGTAGGAGCAATCCCTGGACGTTCGCAATTTCGGTGTTGAGCTCTGGCCAGATTGAGCAGGAGAGGCTGTGTACGTTGGAAGTTTTAGTAGGCTAAACAAGTTCAGAGCCCAAGTGTTTGTGGTTCGTTTGAGAGGTTACCAGTGGGAGATGAGGACCAGCAAGAGCTTTCAGGGCTGGCACCTTTAGTGTAGGAGCAATCGCTGGACGTTCGTAATTTCGTTGGTGAATTTTGGCCAGACTGAGCAGGAGAGGCTGTGTACGTTGGAAGTTTTAGTAGGCGAAACAAGTTCAGAGCCCAAGTGTTTGTGGTTCGTTTGAGAGGTTACCAGTGGGAGATGAGGACCAGCAAGAGCTTTCAGGGCTGGCACCTTTAGTGTAGGAGCAATCGCTGGACGTTCGCAATTTCGGTGTTGAGCTCTGGCCAGATTGAGCAGGAGAGGCTGTGTACGTTGGAAGTTTTAGTAGGCTAAACAAGTTCAGAGCCCAAGTGTTTGTGGTTCGTTTGAGAGGTTACCAGTGGGAGATGAGGACCAGCAAGAGCTTTCAGGGCTGGCACCTTTAGTGTAGGAGCAATCGCTGGACGTTCGTAATGTCGGTGTTGAATTTTGGCCAGACTGAGCAGGAGAGGCTGTGTACGTTGGAAGTTTTAGTAGGCTAAACAAGTTCAGAGCCCAAGTGTTTGTGGTTCGTTTGAGAGGTTACCAGTGGGAGATGAGGACCAGCAAGAGCTTTCAGGGCTGGCACCTTTAGTGTAGGAGCAATCCCTGGACGTTCGCAATTTCGGTGTTGAGCTCTGGCCAGATTGAGCAGGAGAGGCTGTGTACGTTGGAAGTTTTAGTAGGCTAAACAAGTTCAGAGCCCAAGTGTTTGTGGTTCGTTTGAGAGGTTACCAGTGGGAGATGAGGACCAGCAAGAGCTTTCAGGGCTGGCACCTTTAGTGTAGGAGCAATCGCTGGACGTTCGCAATGTCGGTGTTGAGCTCTGGCCAGATTGAGCAGGAGAGGCTGTGTACGTTGGAAGTTTTAGTAGGCTAAACAAGTTCAGAGCCCAAGTGTTTGTGGTTCGTTTGAGAGGTTACCAGTGGGAGATGAGGACCAGCAAGAGCATTCAGGGCTGGCACCTTTAGTGTAGGAGCAATCGCTGGACATTCGCAATTTCGTTGGTGAATTTTGGCCAGATTGAGCAGGAGAGGCTGTGTACGTTGGAAGTTTTAGTAGGCTAAACAAGTTCAGAGCCCAAGTGTTTGTGGTTCGTTTGAGAGGTTACCAGTGGGAGATGAGGACCAGCAAGAGCTTTCAGGGCTGGCACCTTTAGTGTAGGAGCAATCGCTGGACGTTCGCAATTTCGGTGTTGAGCTCTGGCCAGATTGAGCAGGAGAGGCTGTGTACGTTGGAAGTTTTAGTAGGCTAAACAAGTTCAGAGCCCAAGTGTTTGTGGTTCGTTTGAGAGGTTACCAGTGGGAGATGAGGACCAGCAAGAGCTTTCAGGGCTGGCACCTTTAGTGTAGGAGCAATCGCTGGACGTTCGCAATTTCGGTGTTGAGCTCTGGCCAGACTGAGCAGGAGAGGCTGTGTACGTTGGAAGTTTTAGTAGGCTAAACAAGTTCAGAGCCCAAGTGTTTGTGGTTCGTTTGAGAGGTTACCAGTGGGAGATGAGGACCAGCAAGAGCTTTCAGGGCTGGCACCTTTAGTGTAGGAGCAATCCCTGGACGTTCGCAATGTCGGTGTTGAGCTCTGGCCAGATTGAGCAGGAGAGGTTGTGTACGTTGGAAGTTTTAGTAGGCTAAACAAGTTCAGAGCCCAAGTGTTTGTGGTTCGTTTGAGAGGTTACCAGTGGGAGATGAGGACCAGCAAGAGCTTTCAGGGCTGGCACCTTTAGTGTAGGAGCAATCGCTGGACGTTCGCAATTTCGTTGGTGAATTTTGGCCAGATTGAGCAGGAGAGGCTGTGTACGTTGGAAGTTTTAGTAGGCTAAACAAGTTCAGAGCCCAAGTGTTTGTGGTTCGTTTGAGAGGTTACCAGTGGGAGATGAGGACCAGCAAGAGCTTTCAGGGCTGGCACCTTTAGTGTAGGAGCAATCGCTGGACGTTCGCAATTTCGTTGGTGAATTTTGGGCAGATTGAGCAGGAGAGGCTGTGTACGTTGGAAGTTTTAGTAGGCTAAACAAGTTCAGAGCCCAAGTGTTTGTGGTTCGTTTGAGAGGTTACCAGTGGGAGATGAGGACCAGCAAGAGCTTTCAGGGCTGGCACCTTTAGTGTAGGAGCAATCCCTGGACGTTCGCAATTTCGGTGTTGAGCTCTGGCCGGATTGAGCAGGAGAGGCTGTGTACGTTGGAAGTTTTAGTAGGCTAAACAAGTTCAGAGCCCAAGTGTTTGTGGTTCGTTTGAGAGGTTACCAGTGGGAGATGAGGACCAGCAAGAGCTTTCAGGGCTGGCACCTTTAGTGTAGGAGCAATCCCTGGACGTTCGCAATTTCGGTGTTGAGCTCTGGCCAGATTGAGCAGGAGAGGCTGTGTACGTTGGAAGTTTTAGTAGGCTAAACAAGTTCAGAGCCCAAGTGTTTGTGGTTCGTTTGAGAGGTTACCAGTGGGAGATGAGGACCAGCAAGAGCTTTCAGGGCTGGCACCTTTAGTGTAGGAGCAATCGCTGGACGTTCGTAATTTCGTTGGTGAATTTTGGCCAGATTGAGCAGGAGAGGCTGTGTACGTTGGAAGTTTTAGTAGGCTAAACAAGTTCAGAGCCCAAGTGTTTGTGGTTCGTTTGAGAGGTTACCAGTGGGAGATGAGGACCAGCAAGAGCTTTCAGGGCTGGCACCTTTAGTGTAGGAGCAATCCCTGGACGTTCGCAATTTCGGTGTTGAGCTCTGGCCAGATTGAGCAGGAGAGGCTGTGTACGTTGGAAGTTTTAGTAGGCTAAACAAGTTCAGAGCCCAAGTGTTTGTGGTTCGTTTGAGAGGTTACCAGTGGGAGATGAGGACCAGCAAGAGCTTTCAGGGCTGGCACCTTTAGTGTAGGAGCAATCCCTGGACGTTCGCAATTTTGGTGTTGAGCTCTGGCCAGATTGAGCAGGAGAGGCTGTGTACGTTGGAAGTTTTAGTAGGCTAAACAAGTTCAGAGCCCAAGTGTTTGTGGTTCGTTTGAGAGGTTACCAGTGGGAGATGAGGACCAGCAAGAGCTTTCAGGGCTGGCACCTTTAGTGTAGGAGCAATCGCTGGACGTTCGCAATTTCGGTGTTGAGCTCTGGCCAGATTGAGCAGGAGAGGCTGTGTACGTTGGAAGTTTTAGTAGGCTAAACAAGTTCAGAGCCCAAGTGTTTGTGGTTCGTTTGAGAGGTTACCAGTGGGAGATGAGGACCAGCAAGAGCTTTCAGGGCTGGCACCTTTAGTGTAGGAGCAATCGCTGGACGTTCGCTAATGTCGGTGTTGAGCTCTGGCCAGATTGAGCAGGAGAGGCTGTGTACGTTGGAAGTTTTAGTAGGCTAAACAAGTTCAGAGCCCAAGTGTTTGTGGTTCGTTTGAGAGGTTACCAGTGGGAGATGAGGACCAGCAAGAGCTTTCAGGGCTGGCACCTTTAGTGTAGGAGCAATCGCTGGACGTTCGCAATTTCGGTGTTGAGCTCTGGCCAGATTGAGCAGGAGAGGCTGTGTACGTTGGAAGTTTTAGTAGGCGAAACAAGTTCAGAGCCCAAGTGTTTGTGGTTCGTTTGAGAGGTTACCAGTGGGAGATGAGGACCAGCAAGAGCTTTCAGGGCTGGCACCTTTAGTGTAGGAGCAATCGCTGGACGTTCGCAATGTCGGTGTTGAGCTCTGGCCAGATTGAGCAGGAGAGGCTGTGTACGTTGGAAGTTTTAGTAGGCTAAACAAGTTCAGAGCCCAAGTGTTTGTGGTTCGTTTGAGAGGTTACCAGTGGGAGATGAGGACCAGCAAGAGCTTTCAGGGCTGGCACCTTTAGTGTAGGAGCAATCGCTGGACGTTCGCAATTTCCGTGTTGAGCTCTGGCCAGATTGAGCAGGAGAGGCTGTGTACGTTGGATGTTTTAGTAGGCTAAACAAGTTCAGAGCCCAAGTGTTTGTGGTTCATTTGAGAGGTTACCAGTGGGAGATGAGGACCAGCAAGAGCTTTCAGGGCTGGCACCTTTAGTGTAGGAGCAATCGCTGGACGTTCGCAATTTTGGTGTTGAGCTCTGGCCAGATTGAGCAGGAGAGGCTGTGTACGTTGGAAGTTTTAGTAGGCTAAACAAGTTCAGAGCCCAAGTGTTTGTGGTTCGTTTGAGAGGTTACCAGTGGGAGATGAGGACCAGCAAGAGCTTTCAGGGCTGGCACCTTTAGTGTAGGAGCAATCGCTGGACGTTCGCAATTTTGGTGTTGAGCTCTGGCCAGATTGAGCAGGAGAGGCTGTGTACGTTGGAAGTTTTAGTAGGCTAAACAAGTTCAGAGGCCAAGTGTTTGTGGTTCGTTTGAGAGGTTACCAGTGGGAGATGAGGACCAGCAAGAGCTTTCAGGGCTGGCACCTTTAGTGTAGGAGCAATCCCTGGACGTTCGTAATTTCGTTGGTGAATTTTGTCCAGATTGAGCAAGAGAGGCTGTGTACGTTGGAAGTTTTAGTAGGCTAAACAAGTTCAGAGCCCAAGTGTTTGTGGTTCGTTTGAGAGGTTACCAGTGGGAGATGAGGACCAGCAAGAGCTTTCAGGGCTGGCACCTTTAGTGTAGGAGCAATCCCTGGACGTTCGTAATTTCGTTGGTGAATTTTGTCCAGATTGAGCAAGAGAGGCTGTGTACGTTGGAAGTTTTAGTAGGCTAAACAAGTTCAGAGCCCAAGTGTTTGTGGTTCGTTTGAGAGGTTACCAGTGGGAGATGAGGACCAGCAAGAGCTTTCAGGGCTGGCACCTTTAGTGTAGGAGCAATCCCTGGACGTTCGCAATTTCGGTGTTGAGCTCTGGCCAGATTGAGCAGGAGAGGCTGTGTACGTTGGAAGTTTTAGTAGGCTAAACAAGTTCAGAGCCCAAGTGTTTGTGGTTCCTTTGAGAGGTTACCAGTGGGAGATGAGGACCAGCAAGAGCTTTCAGGGCTGGCACCTTTAGTGTAGGAGCAATCGCTGGACGTTCGCAATTTCGGTGTTGGATTTTTGGCCAGATTGAGCAGGAAGAGGCTGTGTACGTTGGAAGTTTTAGTAGGCTAAACAAGTTCAGAGCCCAAGTGTTTGTGGTTCGTTTGAGAGGTTACCAGTGGGAGATGAGGACCAGCAAGAGCTTTCAGGGCTGGCACCTTTAGTGTAGGAGCAATCGCTGGACGTTCGCAATTTCGGCGTTGGATTTTGGGCAGATTGAGCAGGAGAGGCTGTGTACGTTGGAAGTTTTAGTAGGCTAAACAAGTTCAGAGCCCAAGTGTTTGTGGTTCGTTTGAGAGGTTACCAGTGGGAGATGAGGACCAGCAAGAGCTTTCAGGGCTGGCACCTTTAGTGTAGGAGCAATCGCTGGACGTTCGCAATTTCGGTGTTGAGCTCTGGCCAGATTGAGCAGGAGAGGCTGTGTACGTTGGAAGTTTTCGTAGGCTAAACAAGTTCAGAGGCCAAGTGTTTGTGGTTCGTTTGAGAGGTTACCAGTGGGAGATGAGGACCAGCAAGAGCTTTCAGGGCTGGCACCTTTAGTGTAGGAGCAATCGCTGGACGTTCGCAATGTCGGTGTTGAGCTCTGGCCAAATTGAGCAGGAGAGGCTGTGTACGTTGGAAGTTTTAGTAGGCTAAACAAGTTCAGAGCCCAAGTGTTTGTGGTTCGTTTGAGAGGTTACCAGTGGGAGATGAGGACCAGCAAGAGCTTTCAGGGCTGGCACCTTTAGTGTAGGAGCAATCGCTGGACGTTCGCAATTTCGGTGTTGAGCTCTGGCCAGATTGAGCAGGAGAGGGAGTGTACGTTGGAAGTTTTAGTAGGCTAAACAAGTTCAGAGCCCAAGTGTTTGTGGTTCGTTTGAGAGGTTACCAGTGGGAGATGAGGACCAGCAAGAGCTTTCAGGGCTGGCACCTTTAGTGTAGGAGCAATCCCTGGACGTTCGCAATTTCGGTGTTGAGCTCTGGCCAGATTGAGCAGGAGAGGCTGTGTACGTTGGAAGTTTTAGTAGGCTAAACAAGTTCAGAGCCCAAGTGTTTGTGGTTCGTTTGAGAGGTTACCAGTGGGAGATGAGGACCAGCAAGAGCTTTCAGGGCTGGCACCTTTAGTGTAGGAGCAATCGCTGGACGTTCGCAATTTCGGTGTTGAGCTCTGGCCAGATTGAGCAGGAGAGGCTGTGTACGTTGGAAGTTTTAGTAGGCTAAACAAGTTCAGAGCCCAAGTGTTTGTGGTTCGTTTGAGAGGTTACCAGTGGGAGATGAGGACCAGCAAGAGCTTTCAGGGCTGGCACCTTTAGTGTAGGAGCAATCGCTGGACGTTCGCAATGTCGGTGTTGAGCTCTGGCCAGATTGAGCAGGAGAGGCTGTGTACGTTGGAAGTTTTAGTAGGCTAAACAAGTTCAGAGGCCAAGTGTTTGTGGTTCGTTTTCGTTTGAGAGGTTACCAGTGGGAGATGAGGACCAGCAAGAGCTTTCAGGGCTGGCACCTTTAGTGTAGGAGCAATCGCTGGACGTTCGCAATTTCGGTGTTGAGCTGTGGCCAGATTGAGCAGGAGAGGCTGTGTACGTTGGAAGTTTTAGTAGGCTAAACAAGTTCAGAGCCCAAGTGTTTGTGGTTCGTTTGAGAGGTTACCAGTGGGAGATGAGGACCAGCAAGAGCTTTCAGGGCTGGCACCTTTAGTGTAGGAGCAATCGCTGGACGTTCGCAATTTCGGTGTTGAGCTGTGGCCAGATTGAGCAGGAGAGGCTGTGTACGTTGGAAGTTTTAGTAGGCTAAACAAGTTCAGAGCCCAAGTGTTTGTGGTTCGTTTGAGAGGTTACCAGTGGGAGATGAGGACCAGCAAGAGCTTTCAGGGCTGGCACCTTTAGTGTAGGAGCAATCCCTGGACGTTCGCAATTTCGGTGTTGAGCTCTGGCCAAATTGAGCAGGAGAGGCTGTGTACGTTGGAAGTTTTAGTAGGCTAAACAAGTTCAGAGCCCAAGTGTTTGTGGTTCGTTTGAGAGGTTACCAGTGGGAGATGAGGACCAGCAAGAGCTTTCAGGGCTGGCACCTTTAGTGTAGGAGCAATCGCTGGACGTTCGCAATTTCGGTGTTGAGCTGTGGCCAGATTGAGCAGGAGAGGCTGTGTACGTTGGAAGTTTTAGTAGGCTAAACAAGTTCAGAGCCCAAGTGTTTGTGGTTCGTTTGAGAGGTTACCAGTGGGAGATGAGGACCAGCAAGAGCTTTCAGGGCTGGCACCTTTAGTGTAGGAGCAATCGCTGGACGTTCGCAATTTCGGTGTTGAGCTCTGGCCAGATTGAGCAGGAGAGGCTGTGTACGTTGGAAGTTTTAGTAGGCTAAACAAGTTCAGAGCCCAAGTGTTTGTGGTTCGTTTGAGAGGTTACCAGTGGGAGATGAGGACCAGCAAGAGCTTTCAGGGCTGGCACCTTTAGTGTAGGAGCAATCGCTGGACGTTCGCAATTTTGGTGTTGAGCTCTGGCCAGATTGAGCAGGAGAGGCTGTGTACGTTGGAAGTTTTAGTAGGCTAAACAAGTTCAGAGCCCAAGTGTTTGTGGTTCGTTTGAGAGGTTACCAGTGGGAGATGAGGACCAGCAAGAGCTTTCAGGGCTGGCACCTTTAGTGTAGGAGCAATCGCTGGACGTTCGCAATGTCGGTGTTGAGCTCTGGCCAGATTGAGCAGGAGAGGCTGTGTACATTGGAAGTTTTAGTAGGCTAAACAAGTTCAGAGCCAAGTGTTTGTGGTTCGTTTGAGAGGTTACCAGTGGGAGATGAGGACCAGCAAGAGCTTTCAGGGCTGGCACCTTTAGTGTAGGAGCAATCGCTGGACGTTCGCAATTTCGGTGTTGAGCTCTGGCCAGATTGAGCAGGAGAGGCTGTGTACGTTGGAAGTTTTAGTAGGCTAAACAAGTTCAGAGCCCAAGTGTTTGTGGTTCGTTTGAGAGGTTACCAGTGGGAGATGAGGACCAGCAAGAGCTTTCAGGGCTGGCACCTTTAGTGTAGGAGCAATCCCTGGACGTTCGCAATTTCGGTGTTGAGCTCTGGCCAGATTGAGCAGGAGAGGCTGTGTACGTTGGAAGTTTTAGTAGGCTAAACAAGTTCAGAGCCCAAGTGTTTGTGGTTCGTTTGAGAGGTTACCAGTGGGAGATGAGGACCAGCAAGAGCTTTCAGGGCTGGCACCTTTAGTGTAGGAGCAATCGCTGGACGTTCGCAATTTCGGTGTTGAGCTGTGGCCAGATTGAGCAGGAGAGGCTGTGTACGTTGGAAGTTTTAGTAGGCTAAACAAGTTCAGAGCCCAAGTGTTTGTGGTTCGTTTGAGAGGTTACCAGTGGGAGATGAGGACCAGCAAGAGCTTTCAGGGCTGGCACCTTTAGTGTAGGAGCAATCGCTGGACGTTCGCAATTTCGTTGGTGAATTTTGGCCAGATTGAGCAGGAGAGGCTGTGTACGTTGGAAGTTTCAGTAGGCTAAACAAGTTCAGAGCCCAAGTGTTTGTGGTTCGTTTGAGAGGTTACCAGTGGGAGATGAGGACCAGCAAGAGCTTTCAGGGCTGGCACCTTTAGTGTAGGAGCAATCCCTGGACGTTCGCAATTTCGGTGTTGAGCTCTGGCCAGATTGAGCAGGAGAGGCTGTGTACGTTGGAAGTTTTAGTAGGCGAAACAAGTTCAGAGCCCAAGTGTTTGTGGTTCGTTTGAGAGGTTACCAGTGGGAGATGAGGATCAGCAAGAGCTTTCAGGGCTGGCACCTTTAGTGTAGGAGCAATCGCTGGACGTTCGCAATTTCGGTGTTGAGCTCTGGCCAGATTGAGCAGGAGAGGCTGTGTACGTTGGAAGTTTTAGTACGCTAAACAAGTTCAGAGCCCAAGTGTTTGCGGTTCGTTTGAGAGGTTACCAGTGGGAGATGAGGACCAGCAAGAGCTTTCAGGGCTGGCACCTTTAGTGTAGGAGCAATCGCTGGACGTTCGCAATTTCGGTGTTGAGCTCTGGCCAGATTGAGCAGGAGAGGCTGTGTACGTTGGAAGTTTTAGTAGGCTAAACAAGTTCAGAGCCCAAGTGTTTGTGGTTCGTTTGAGAGGTTACCAGTGGGAGATGAGGACCAGCAAGAGCTTTCAGGGCTGGCACCTTTAGTGTAGGAGCAATCGCTGGACGTTCGCAATTTCGGTGTTGAGCTCTGGCCAGATTGAGCAGGAGAGGCTGTGTACGTTGGAAGTTTTAGTAGGCTAAACAAGTTCAGAGCCCAAGTGTTTGTGGTTCGTTTGAGAGGTTACCAGTGGGAGATGAGGACCAGCAAGAGCTTTCAGGGCTGGCACCTTTAGTGTAGGAGCAATCGCTGGACGTTCGCAATTTCGTTGGTGAATTTTGGGCAGATTGAGCAGGAGAGGCTGTGTACGTTGGAAGTTTTAGTAGGCTAAACAAGTTCAGAGCCCAAGTGTTTGTGGTTCGTTTGAGAGGTTACCAGTGGGAGATGAGGACCAGCAAGAGCTTTCAGGGCTGGCACCTTTAGTGTAGGAGCAATCCCTGGACGTTCGCAATTTCGGTGTTGAGCTCTGGCCAGATTGAGCAGGAGAGGCTGTGTACGTTGGAAGTTTTAGTAGGCGAAACAAGTTCAGAGGCCAAGTGTTTGTGGTTCGTTTGAGAGGTTACCAGTGGGAGATGAGGATCAGCAAGAGCTTTCAGGGCTGGCACCTTTAGTGTAGGAGCAATCGCTGGACGTTCGCAATGTCGGTGTTGAGCTCTGGCCAGATTGAGCAGGAGAGGCTGTGTACGTTGGAAGTTTTAGTAGGCTAAACAAGTTCAGAGCCCAAGTGTTTGTGGTTCGTTTGAGAGGTTACCAGTGGGAGATGAGGATCAGCAAGAGCTTTCAGGGCTGGCACCTTTAGTGTAGGAGCAATCGCTGGACGTTCGCAATTTCGGTGTTGAGCTGTGGCCAGATTGAGCAGGAGAGGCTGTGTACGTTGGAAGTTTTAGTAGGCTAAACAAGTTCAGAGCCCAAGTGTTTGTGGTTCGTTTGAGAGGTTACCAGTGGGAGATGAGGACCAGCAAGAGCTTTCAGGGCTGGCACCTTTATTGTAGGAGCAATCGCTGGACGTTCGCAATTTCGTTGGTGAATTTTGGCCAGATTGAGCAGGAGAGGCTGTGTACGTTGGAAGTTTTAGTAGGCGAAACAAGTTCAGAGCCCAAGTGTTTGTGGTTCGTTTGAGAGGTTACCAGTGGGAGATGAGGATCAGCAAGAGCTTTCAGGGCTGGCACCTTTAGTGTAGGAGCAATCGCTGGACGTTCGCAATTTCGGTGTTGAGCTCTGGCCAGATTGAGCAGGAGAGGCTGTGTACGTTGGAAGTTTTAGTAGGCTAAACAAGTTCAGAGCCCAAGTGTTTGTGGTTCATTTGAGAGGTTACCAGTGGGAGATGAGGACCAGCAAGAGCTTTCAGGGCTGGCACCTTTAGTGTAGGAGCAATCGCTGGACGTTCGCAATTTCGGTGTTGAGCTCTGGCCAGATTGAGCAGGAGAGGCTGTGTACGTTGGAAGTTTTAGTAGGCTAAACAAGTTCAGAGCCCAAGTGTTTGTGGTTCGTTTGAGAGGTTACCAGTGGGAGATGAGGACCAGCAAGAGCTTTCAGGGCTGGCACCTTTAGTGTAGGAGCAATCGCTGGACGTTCGCAATTTCGGTGTTGAGCTCTGGCCAGATTGAGCAGGAGAGGCTGTGTACGTTGGAAGTTTTAGTAGGCTAAACAAGTTCAGAGCCCAAGTGTTTGTGGTTCGTTTGAGAGGTTACCAGTGGGAGATGAGGACCAGCAAGAGCTTTCAGGGCTGGCACCTTTAGTGTAGGAGCAATCGCTGGACGTTCGCAATTTCGTTGGTGAATTTTGGGCAGATTGAGCAGGAGAGGCTGTGTACGTTGGAAGTTTTAGTAGGCTAAACAAGTTCAGAGCCCAAGTGTTTGTGGTTCGTTTGAGAGGTTACCAGTGGGAGATGAGGACCAGCAAGAGCTTTCAGGGCTGGCACCTTTAGTGTAGGAGCAATCCCTGGACGTTCGCAATTTCGGTGTTGAGCTCTGGCCAGATTGAGCAGGAGAGGCTGTGTACGTTGGAAGTTTTAGTAGGCGAAACAAGTTCAGAGGCCAAGTGTTTGTGGTTCGTTTGAGAGGTTACCAGTGGGAGATGAGGATCAGCAAGAGCTTTCAGGGCTGGCACCTTTAGTGTAGGAGCAATCGCTGGACGTTCGCAATGTCGGTGTTGAGCTCTGGCCAGATTGAGCAGGAGAGGCTGTGTACGTTGGAAGTTTTAGTAGGCTAAACAAGTTCAGAGCCCAAGTGTTTGTGGTTCGTTTGAGAGGTTACCAGTGGGAGATGAGGATCAGCAAGAGCTTTCAGGGCTGGCACCTTTAGTGTAGGAGCAATCGCTGGACGTTCGCAATTTCGGTGTTGAGCTGTGGCCAGATTGAGCAGGAGAGGCTGTGTACGTTGGAAGTTTTAGTAGGCTAAACAAGTTCAGAGCCCAAGTGTTTGTGGTTCGTTTGAGAGGTTACCAGTGGGAGATGAGGACCAGCAAGAGCTTTCAGGGCTGGCACCTTTATTGTAGGAGCAATCGCTGGACGTTCGCAATTTCGTTGGTGAATTTTGGCCAGATTGAGCAGGAGAGGCTGTGTACATTGGAAGTTTTAGTAGGCTAAACAAGTTCAGAGCCCAAGTGTTTGTGGTTCGTTTGAGAGGTTACCAGTGGGAGATGAGGACCAGCAAGAGCTTTCAGGGCTGGCACCTTTAGTGTAGGAGCAATCCCTGGACGTTCGCAATTTCGGTGTTGAGCTCTGGCCAGATTGAGCAGGAGAGGCTGTGTACGTTGGAAGTTTTAGTAGGCTAAACAAGTTCAGAGGCCAAGTGTTTGTGGTTCGTTTGAGAGGTTACCAGTGGGAGATGAGGACCAGCAAGAGCTTTCAGGGCTGGCACCTTTAGTGTAGGAGCAGTCGCTGGACGTTCGCAATTTCGGTGTTGAGCTCTGGCCAGATTGAGCAGGAGAGGCTGTGTACGTTGGAAGTTTTAGTAGGCTAAACAAGTTCAGAGCCCAAGTGTTTGTGGTTCGTTTGAGAGGTTACCAGTGGGAGATGAGGACCAGCAAGAGCTTTCAGGGCTGGCACCTTTAGTGTAGGAGCAATCGCTGGACGTTCGCAATTTCGGTGTTGAGCTCTGGCCAGATTGAGCAGGAGAGGCTGTGTACGTTGGAAGTTTTAGTAGGCTAAACAAGTTCAGAGGCCAAGTGTTTGTGGTTCGTTTGAGAGGTTACCAGTGGGAGATGAGGACCAGCAAGAGCTTTCAGGGCTGGCACCTTTAGTGTAGGAGCAATCCCTGGACGTTCGCAATTTCGGTGTTGAGCTGTGGCCAGATTGAGCAGGAGAGGCTGTGTACGTTGGAAGTTTTAGTAGGCTAAACAAGTTCAGAGCCCAAGTGTTTGTGGTTCGTTTGAGAGGTTACCAGTGGGAGATGAGGACCAGCAAGAGCTTTCAGGGCTCGCACCTTTAGTGTAGGAGCAATCGCTGGACGTTCGCAATTTCGTTGGTGAATTTTGGCCAGATTGAGCAGGAGAGGCTGTGTACGTTGGAAGTTTTAGTAGGCTAAACAAGTTCAGAGCCCAAGTGTTTGTGGTTCATTTGAGAGGTTACCAGTGGGAGATGAGGACCAGCAAGAGCTTTCAGGGCTGGCACCTTTAGTGTAGGAGCAATCGCTGGACGTTCGCAATTTCGGTGTTGAGCTCTGGCCAGATTGAGCAGGAGAGGCTGTGTACGTTGGAAGTTTTAGTAGGCGAAACAAGTTCAGAGGCCAAGTGTTTGTGGTTCGTTTGAGAGGTTACCAGTGGGAGATGAGGACCAGCAAGAGCTTTCAGGGCTGGCACCTTTAGTGTAGGAGCAATCCCTGGACGTTCGCAATTTCGGTGTTGAGCTCTGGCCAGATTGAGCAGGAGAGGCTCTGTACGTTGGAAGTTTTAGTAGGCGAAACAAGTTCAGAGCCCAAGTGTTTGTGGTTTGTTTGAGAGGTTACCAGTGGGAGATGAGGACCAGCAAGAGCTTTCAGGGCTGGCACCTTTAGTGTAGGAGCAATCGCTGGACGTTCGCAATTTCGGTGTTGAGCTCTGGCCAGATTGAGCAGGAGAGGCTGTGTACGTTGGAAGTTTTAGTAGGCTAAACAAGTTCAGAGCCCAAGTGTTTGTGGTTCGTTTGAGAGGTTACCAGTGGGAGATGAGGACCAGCAAGAGCTTTCAGGGCTGGCACCTTTAGTGTAGGAGCAATCGCTGGACGTTCGCAATGTCGGTGTTGAGCTCTGGCCAGATTGAGCAGGAGAGGCTGTGTACGTTGGAAGTTTTAGTAGGCTAAACAAGTTCAGAGGCCAAGTGTTTGTGGTTCGTTTGAGAGGTTACCAGTGGGAGATGAGGACCAGCAAGAGCTTTCAGGGCTGGCACCTTTAGTGTAGGAGCAATCGCTGGACGTTCGCAATTTCGGTGTTGAGCTGTGGCCAGATTGAGCAGGAGAGGCTGTGTACGTTGGAAGTTTTAGTAGGCTAAACAAGTTCAGAGCCCAAGTGTTTGTGGTTCGTTTGAGAGGTTACCAGTGGGAGATGAGGACCAGCAAGAGCTTTCAGGGCTGGCACCTTTAGTGTAGGAGCAATCGCTGGACGTTCGCAATTTCGGTGTTGAGCTGTGGCCAGATTGAGCAGGAGAGGCTGTGTACGTTGGAAGTTTTAGTAGGCTAAACAAGTTCAGAGCCCAAGTGTTTGTGGTTCGTTTGAGAGGTTACCAGTGGGAGATGAGGACCAGCAAGAGCTTTCAGGGCTGGCACCTTTAGTGTAGGAGCAATCCCTGGACGTTCGCAATTTCGGTGTTGAGCTCTGGCCAAATTGAGCAGGAGAGGCTGTGTACGTTGGAAGTTTTAGTAGGCTAAACAAGTTCAGAGCCCAAGTGTTTGTGGTTCGTTTGAGAGGTTACCAGTGGGAGATGAGGACCAGCAAGAGCTTTCAGGGCTGGCACCTTTAGTGTAGGAGCAATCGCTGGACGTTCGCAATTTCGGTGTTGAGCTGTGGCCAGATTGAGCAGGAGAGGCTGTGTACGTTGGAAGTTTTAGTAGGCTAAACAAGTTCAGAGCCCAAGTGTTTGTGGTTCGTTTGAGAGGTTACCAGTGGGAGATGAGGACCAGCAAGAGCTTTCAGGGCTGGCACCTTTAGTGTAGGAGCAATCGCTGGACGTTCGCAATTTCGGTGTTGAGCTCTGGCCAGATTGAGCAGGAGAGGCTGTGTACGTTGGAAGTTTTAGTAGGCTAAACAAGTTCAGAGCCCAAGTGTTTGTGGTTCGTTTGAGAGGTTACCAGTGGGAGATGAGGACCAGCAAGAGCTTTCAGGGCTGGCACCTTTAGTGTAGGAGCAATCGCTGGAGGTTCGCAATTTTGGTGTTGAGCTCTGGCCAGATTGAGCAGGAGAGGCTGTGTACGTTGGAAGTTTTAGTAGGCTAAACAAGTTCAGAGCCCAAGTGTTTGTGGTTCGTTTGAGAGGTTACCAGTGGGAGATGAGGACCAGCAAGAGCTTTCAGGGCTGGCACCTTTAGTGTAGGAGCAATCGCTGGACGTTCGCAATGTCGGTGTTGAGCTCTGGCCAGATTGAGCAGGAGAGGCTGTGTACATTGGAAGTTTTAGTAGGCTAAACAAGTTCAGAGCCCAAGTGTTTGTGGTTCGTTTGAGAGGTTACCAGTGGGAGATGAGGACCAGCAAGAGCTTTCAGGGCTGGCACCTTTAGTGTAGGAGCAATCGCTGGACGTTCGCAATTTCGGTGTTGAGCTCTGGCCAGATTGAGCAGGAGAGGCTGTGTACGTTGGAAGTTTTAGTAGGCTAAACAAGTTCAGAGCCCAAGTGTTTGTGGTTCGTTTGAGAGGTTACCAGTGGGAGATGAGGACCAGCAAGAGCTTTCAGGGCTGGCACCTTTAGTGTAGGAGCAATCCCTGGACGTTCGCAATTTCGGTGTTGAGCTCTGGCCAGATTGAGCAGGAGAGGCTGTGTACGTTGGAAGTTTTAGTAGGCTAAACAAGTTCAGAGCCCAAGTGTTTGTGGTTCGTTTGAGAGGTTACCAGTGGGAGATGAGGACCAGCAAGAGCTTTCAGGGCTGGCACCTTTAGTGTAGGAGCAATCGCTGGACGTTCGCAATTTCGGTGTT
Organism: Gavia stellata; assembly: GCF_030936135.1. Classification (NCBI taxonomy): domain Eukaryota; kingdom Metazoa; phylum Chordata; class Aves; order Gaviiformes; family Gaviidae; genus Gavia; species Gavia stellata. Next base: position 14,229 of record NW_026776378.1, on the reverse strand, counting down.
GAGCTGTGGCCAGATTGAGCAGGAGAGGCTGTGTACGTTGGAAGTTTTAGTAGGCTAAACAAGTTCAGAGCCCAAGTGTTTGTGGTTCGTTTGAGAGGTTACCAGTGGGAGATGAGGACCAGCAAGAGCTTTCAGGGCTGGCACCTTTAGTGTAGGAGCAATCGCTGGACGTTCGCAATTTCGTTGGTGAATTTTGGCCAGATTGAGCAGGAGAGGCTGTGTACGTTGGAAGTTTCAGTAGGCTAAACAAGTTCAGAGCCCAAGTGTTTGTGGTTCGTTTGAGAGGTTACCAGTGGGAGATGAGGACCAGCAAGAGCTTTCAGGGCTGGCACCTTTAGTGTAGGAGCAATCCCTGGACGTTCGCAATTTCGGTGTTGAGCTCTGGCCAGATTGAGCAGGAGAGGCTGTGTACGTTGGAAGTTTTAGTAGGCGAAACAAGTTCAGAGCCCAAGTGTTTGTGGTTCGTTTGAGAGGTTACCAGTGGGAGATGAGGATCAGCAAGAGCTTTCAGGGCTGGCACCTTTAGTGTAGGAGCAATCGCTGGACGTTCGCAATTTCGGTGTTGAGCTCTGGCCAGATTGAGCAGGAGAGGCTGTGTACGTTGGAAGTTTTAGTACGCTAAACAAGTTCAGAGCCCAAGTGTTTGCGGTTCGTTTGAGAGGTTACCAGTGGGAGATGAGGACCAGCAAGAGCTTTCAGGGCTGGCACCTTTAGTGTAGGAGCAATCGCTGGACGTTCGCAATTTCGGTGTTGAGCTCTGGCCAGATTGAGCAGGAGAGGCTGTGTACGTTGGAAGTTTTAGTAGGCTAAACAAGTTCAGAGCCCAAGTGTTTGTGGTTCGTTTGAGAGGTTACCAGTGGGAGATGAGGACCAGCAAGAGCTTTCAGGGCTGGCACCTTTAGTGTAGGAGCAATCGCTGGACGTTCGCAATTTCGGTGTTGAGCTCTGGCCAGATTGAGCAGGAGAGGCTGTGTACGTTGGAAGTTTTAGTAGGCTAAACAAGTTCAGAGCCCAAGTGTTTGTGGTTCGTTTGAGAGGTTACCAGTGGGAGATGAGGACCAGCAAGAGCTTTCAGGGCTGGCACCTTTAGTGTAGGAGCAATCGCTGGACGTTCGCAATTTCGTTGGTGAATTTTGGGCAGATTGAGCAGGAGAGGCTGTGTACGTTGGAAGTTTTAGTAGGCTAAACAAGTTCAGAGCCCAAGTGTTTGTGGTTCGTTTGAGAGGTTACCAGTGGGAGATGAGGACCAGCAAGAGCTTTCAGGGCTGGCACCTTTAGTGTAGGAGCAATCCCTGGACGTTCGCAATTTCGGTGTTGAGCTCTGGCCAGATTGAGCAGGAGAGGCTGTGTACGTTGGAAGTTTTAGTAGGCGAAACAAGTTCAGAGGCCAAGTGTTTGTGGTTCGTTTGAGAGGTTACCAGTGGGAGATGAGGATCAGCAAGAGCTTTCAGGGCTGGCACCTTTAGTGTAGGAGCAATCGCTGGACGTTCGCAATGTCGGTGTTGAGCTCTGGCCAGATTGAGCAGGAGAGGCTGTGTACGTTGGAAGTTTTAGTAGGCTAAACAAGTTCAGAGCCCAAGTGTTTGTGGTTCGTTTGAGAGGTTACCAGTGGGAGATGAGGATCAGCAAGAGCTTTCAGGGCTGGCACCTTTAGTGTAGGAGCAATCGCTGGACGTTCGCAATTTCGGTGTTGAGCTGTGGCCAGATTGAGCAGGAGAGGCTGTGTACGTTGGAAGTTTTAGTAGGCTAAACAAGTTCAGAGCCCAAGTGTTTGTGGTTCGTTTGAGAGGTTACCAGTGGGAGATGAGGACCAGCAAGAGCTTTCAGGGCTGGCACCTTTATTGTAGGAGCAATCGCTGGACGTTCGCAATTTCGTTGGTGAATTTTGGCCAGATTGAGCAGGAGAGGCTGTGTACATTGGAAGTTTTAGTAGGCTAAACAAGTTCAGAGCCCAAGTGTTTGTGGTTCGTTTGAGAGGTTACCAGTGGGAGATGAGGACCAGCAAGAGCTTTCAGGGCTGGCACCTTTAGTGTAGGAGCAATCCCTGGACGTTCGCAATTTCGGTGTTGAGCTCTGGCCAGATTGAGCAGGAGAGGCTGTGTACGTTGGAAGTTTTAGTAGGCTAAACAAGTTCAGAGCCCAAGTGTTTGTGGTTCGTTTGAGAGGTTACCAGTGGGAGATGAGGACCAGCAAGAGCTTTCAGGGCTGGCACCTTTAGTGTAGGAGCAGTCGCTGGACGTTCGCAATTTCGGTGTTGAGCTCTGGCCAGATTGAGCAGGAGAGGCTGTGTACGTTGGAAGTTTTAGTAGGCTAAACAAGTTCAGAGCCCAAGTGTTTGTGGTTCGTTTGAGAGGTTACCAGTGGGAGATGAGGACCAGCAAGAGCTTTCAGGGCTGGCACCTTTAGTGTAGGAGCAATCGCTGGACGTTCGCAATTTCGGTGTTGAGCTCTGGCCAGATTGAGCAGGAGAGGCTGTGTACGTTGGAAGTTTTAGTAGGCTAAACAAGTTCAGAGGCCAAGTGTTTGTGGTTCGTTTGAGAGGTTACCAGTGGGAGATGAGGACCAGCAAGAGCTTTCAGGGCTGGCACCTTTAGTGTAGGAGCAATCCCTGGACGTTCGCAATTTCGGTGTTGAGCTGTGGCCAGATTGAGCAGGAGAGGCTGTGTACGTTGGAAGTTTTAGTAGGCTAAACAAGTTCAGAGCCCAAGTGTTTGTGGTTCGTTTGAGAGGTTACCAGTGGGAGATGAGGACCAGCAAGAGCTTTCAGGGCTCGCACCTTTAGTGTAGGAGCAATCGCTGGACGTTCGCAATTTCGTTGGTGAATTTTGGCCAGATTGAGCAGGAGAGGCTGTGTACGTTGGAAGTTTTAGTAGGCTAAACAAGTTCAGAGCCCAAGTGTTTGTGGTTCATTTGAGAGGTTACCAGTGGGAGATGAGGACCAGCAAGAGCTTTCAGGGCTGGCACCTTTAGTGTAGGAGCAATCGCTGGACGTTCGCAATTTCGGTGTTGAGCTCTGGCCAGATTGAGCAGGAGAGGCTGTGTACGTTGGAAGTTTTAGTAGGCGAAACAAGTTCAGAGGCCAAGTGTTTGTGGTTCGTTTGAGAGGTTACCAGTGGGAGATGAGGACCAGCAAGAGCTTTCAGGGCTGGCACCTTTAGTGTAGGAGCAATCCCTGGACGTTCGCAATTTCGGTGTTGAGCTCTGGCCAGATTGAGCAGGAGAGGCTCTGTACGTTGGAAGTTTTAGTAGGCGAAACAAGTTCAGAGCCCAAGTGTTTGTGGTTTGTTTGAGAGGTTACCAGTGGGAGATGAGGATCAGCAAGAGCTTTCAGGGCTGGCACCTTTAGTGTAGGAGCAATCGCTGGACGTTCGCAATTTCGGTGTTGAGCTCTGGCCAGATTGAGCAGGAGAGGCTGTGTACGTTGGAAGTTTTAGTAGGCTAAACAAGTTCAGAGCCCAAGTGTTTGCGGTTCGTTTGAGAGGTTACCAGTGGGAGATGAGGACCAGCAAGAGCTTTCAGGGCTGGCACCTTTAGTGTAGGAGCAATCGCTGGATGTTCGCAATTTCGGTGTTGAGCTCTGGCCAGATTGAGCAGGAGAGGCTGTGTACGTTGGAAGTTTTAGTTGGCTAAACAAGTTCAGAGCCCAAGTGTTTGTGGTTCGTTTGAGAGGTTACCAGTGGGAGATGAGGACCAGCAAGAGCTTTCAGGGCTGGCACCTTTAGTGTAGGAGCAATCGCTGGACGTTCGCAATTTTGTTGGTGAATTTTGGCCAGATTGAGCAGGAGAGGCTGTGTACGTTGGAAGTTTTAGTAGGCTAAACAAGTTCAGAGCCCAAGTGTTTGTGGTTCGTTTGAGAGGTTACCAGTGGGAGATGAGGACCAGCAAGAGCTTTCAGGGCTGGCACCTTTAGTGTAGGAGCAATCGCTGGACGTTCGCAATTTCGTTGGTGAATTTTGGGCAGATTGAGCAGGAGAGGCTGTGTACGTTGGAAGTTTTAGTAGGCTAAACAAGTTCAGAGCCCAAGTGTTTGTGGTTCGTTTGAGAGGTTACCAGTGGGAGATGAGGACCAGCAAGAGCTTTCAGGGCTGGCACCTTTAGTGTAGGAGCAATCGCTGGACGTTCGCAATTTCGGTGTTGAGCTCTGGCCAGATTGAGCAGGAGAGGCTGTGTACGTTGGAAGTTTTAGTAGGCTAAACAAGTTCAGAGGCCAAGTGTTTGTGGTTCGTTTGAGAGGTTACCAGTGGGAGATGAGGACCAGCAAGAGCTTTCAGGGCTGGCACCTTTAGTGTAGGAGCAATCCCTGGACGTTCGCAATTTCGGTGTTGAGCTCTGGCCAGATTGAGCAGGAGAGGCTGTGTACGTTGGAAGTTTTAGTAGGCTAAACAAGTTCAGAGGCCAAGTGTTTGTGGTTCGTTTGAGAGGTTACCAGTGGGAGATGAGGACCAGCAAGAGCTTTCAGGGCTGGCACCTTTAGTGTAGGAGCAATCGCTGGACGTTCGCAATTTCGTTGGTGAATTTTGGGCAGATTGAGCAGGAGAGGCTGTGTACGTTGGAAGTTTTAGTAGGCTAAACAAGTTCAGAGCCCAAGTGTTTGTGGTTCGTTTGAGAGGTTACCAGTGGGAGATGAGGACCAGCAAGAGCTTTCAGGGCTGGCACCTTTAGTGTAGGAGCAATCGCTGGACGTTCGCAATTTCGGTGTTGAGCTCTGGCCAGATTGAGCAGGAGAGGCTGTGTACGTTGGAAGTTTTAGTAGGCTAAACAAGTTCAGAGCCCAAGTGTTTGTGGTTCGTTTGAGAGGTTACCAGTGGGAGATGAGGATCAGCAAGAGCTTTCAGGGCTGGCACCTTTAGTGTAGGAGCAATCGCTGGACGTTCGCAATTTCGGTGTTGAGCTCTGGCCAGATTGAGCAGGAGAGGCTGTGTACGTTGGAAGTTTTAGTAGGCTAAACAAGTTCAGAGGCCAAGTGTTTGTGGTTCGTTTGAGAGGTTACCAGTGGGAGATGAGGACCAGCAAGAGCTTTCAGGGCTGGCACCTTTAGTGTAGGAGCAATCGCTGGACGTTCGCAATTTCGGTGTTGAGCTCTGGCCAGATTGAGCAGGAGAGGCTGTGTACGTTGGAAGTTTTAGTAGGCTAAACAAGTTCAGAGCCCAAGTGTTTGTGGTTCGTTTGAGAGGTTACCAGTGGGAGATGAGGACCAGCAAGAGCTTTCAGGGCTGGCACCTTTAGTGTAGGAGCAATCGCTGGACGTTCGCAATTTCGGTGTTGAGCTCTGGCCAGATTGAGCAGGAGAGGCTGTGTACGTTGGAAGTTTTAGTAGGCTAAACAAGTTCAGAGCCCAAGTGTTTGTGGTTCGTTTGAGAGGTTACCAGTGGGAGATGAGGACCAGCAAGAGCTTTCAGGGCTGGCACCTTTAGTGTAGGAGCAATCGCTGGACGTTCGCAATTTCGGTGTTGAGCTCTGGCCAGATTGAGCAGGAGAGGCTGTGTACGTTGGAAGTTTTAGTAGGCTAAACAAGTTCAGAGCCCAAGTGTTTGTGGTTCGTTTGAGAGGTTACCAGTGGGAGATGAGGACCAGCAAGAGCTTTCAGGGCTGGCACCTTTAGTGTAGGAGCAATCCCTGGACGTTCGCAATTTCGGTGTTGAGCTCTGGCCAGATTGAGCAGGAGAGGCTGTGTACGTTGGAAGTTTTAGTAGGCTAAACAAGTTCAGAGCCCAAGTGTTTGTGGTTCGTTTGAGAGGTTACCAGTGGGAGATGAGGACCAGCAAGAGCTTTCAGGGCTGGCACCTTTAGTGTAGGAGCAATCGCTGGACGTTCGCAATTTTGTTGGTGAATTTTGGCCAGATTGAGCAGGAGAGGCTGTGTACGTTGGAAGTTTTAGTAGGCTAAACAAGTTCAGAGCCCAAGTGTTTGTGGTTCGTTTGAGAGGTTACCAGTGGGAGATGAGGACCAGCAAGAGCTTTCAGGGCTGGCACCTTTAGTGTAGGAGCAATCGCTGGACGTTCGCAATTTCGGTGTTGAGCTCTGGCCAGATTGAGCAGGAGAGGCTGTGTACGTTGGAAGTTTTAGTAGGCTAAACAAGTTCAGAGGCCAAGTGTTTGTGGTTCGTTTGAGAGGTTACCAGTGGGAGATGAGGACCAGCAAGAGCTTTCAGGGCTGGCACCTTTAGTGTAGGAGCAATCGCTGGACGTTCGCAATGTCGGTGTTGAGCTCTGGCCAGATTGAGCAGGAGAGGCTGTGTACGTTGGAAGTTTTAGTAGGCTAAACAAGTTCAGAGCCCAAGTGTTTGTGGTTCGTTTGAGAGGTTACCAGTGGGAGATGAGGACCAGCAAGAGCTTTCAGGGCTGGCACCTTTAGTGTAGGAGCAATCGCTGGACGTTCGCAATTTCGGTGTTGAGCTCTGGCCAGATTGAGCAGGAGAGGCTGTGTACGTTGGAAGTTTTAATAGGCTAAACAAGTTCAGATGCCAAGTGTTTGTGGTTCGTTTGAGAGGTTACCAGTGGGAGATGAGGACCAGCAAGAGCTTTCAGGGCTGGCACCTTTAGTGTAGGAGCAATCCCTGGACGTTCGCAATTTCGGTGTTGAGCTCTGGCCAGATTGAGCAGGAGAGGCTGTGTACGTTGGAAGTTTTAGTAGGCTAAACAAGTTCAGAGCCCAAGTGTTTGTGGTTCGTTTGAGAGGTTACCAGTGGGAGATGAGGACCAGCAAGAGCTTTCAGGGCTGGCACCTTTAGTGTAGGAGCAATCGCTGGACGTTCGCAATTTCGGTGTTGAGCTCTGGCCAGATTGAGCAGGAGAGGCTGTGTACGTTGGAAGTTTTAGTAGGCTAAACAAGTTCAGAGGCCAAGTGTTTGTGGTTCGTTTGAGAGGTTACCAGTGGGAGATGAGGACCAGCAAGAGCTTTCAGGGCTGGCACCTTTAGTGTAGGAGCAATCCCTGGACGTTCGCAATTTCAGTGTTGAGCTCTGGCCAGATTGAGCAGGAGACGCTGTGTACGTTGGAAGTTTTAGTTGGCTAAACAAGTTCAGAGCCCAAGTGTTTGTGGTTCGTTTGAGAGGTTACCAGTGGGAGATGAGGACCAGCAAGAGCTTTCAGGGCTGGCACCTTTAGTGTAGGAGCAATCGCTGGACGTTCGCAATTTCGTTGGTGAATTTTGGCCAGATTGAGCAGGAGAGGCTGTGTACGTTGGAAGTTTTAGTAGGCTAAACAAGTTCAGAGCCCAAGTGTTTGTGGTTCGTTTGAGAGGTTACCAGTGGGAGATGAGGACCAGCAAGAGCTTTCAGGGCTGGCACCTTTAGTGTAGGAGCAATCGCTGGACGTTCGCAATTTCGTTGGTGAATTTTGGCCAGATTGAGCAGGAGAGGCTGTGTACGTTGGAAATTTTAGTAGGCTAAACAAGTTCAGAGCCCAAGTGTTTGTGGTTCGTTTGAGAGGTTACCAGTGGGAGATGAGGACCAGCAAGAGCTTTCAGGGCTGGCACCTTTAGTGTAGGAGCAATCGCTGGACGTTCGCAATTTCGGTGTTGAGCTCTGGCCAGATTGAGCAGGAGAGGCTGTGTACGTTGGAAGTTTTAGTAGGCGAAACAAGTTCAGAGCCCAAGTGTTTGTGGTTCGTTTGAGAGGTTACCAGTGGGAGATGAGGATCAGCAAGAGCTTTCAGGGCTGGCACCTTTAGTGTAGGAGCAATCGCTGGACGTTCGCAATTTCGGTGTTGAGCTCTGGCCAGATTGAGCAGGAGAGGCTGTGTACGTTGGAAGTTTTAGTAGGCTAAACAAGTTCAGAGCCCAAGTGTTTGTGGTTCGTTTGAGAGGTTACCAGTGGGAGATGAGGACCAGCAAGAGCTTTCAGGGCTGGCACCTTTAGTGTAGGAGCAATCGCTGGACGTTCGCAATTTCGGTGTTGAGCTCTGGCCAGATTGAGCAGGAGAGGCTGTGTACGTTGGAAGTTTTAGTTGGCTAAACAAGTTCAGAGCCCAAGTGTTTGTGGTTCGTTTGAGAGGTTACCAGTGGGAGATGAGGACCAGCAAGAGCTTTCAGGGCTGGCACCTTTAGTGTAGGAGCAATCCCTGGACGTTCGCAATGTCGGTGTTGAGCTCTGGCCAGATTGAGCAGGAGACGCTGTGTACGTTGGAAGTTTTAGTTGGCTAAACAAGTTCAGAGGCCAAGTGTTTGTGGTTCGTTTGAGAGGTTACCAGTGGGAGATGAGGACCAGCAAGAGCTTTCAGGGCTGGCACCTTTAGTGTAGGAGCAATCGCTGGACGTTCGCAATTTCGTTGGTGAATTTTGGCCAGATTGAGCAGGAGAGGCTGTGTACGTTGGAAGTTTTAGTAGGCGAAACAAGTTCAGAGCCCAAGTGTTTGTGGTTCGTTTGAGAGGTTACCAGTGGGAGATGAGGACCAGCAAGAGCTTTCAGGGCTGGCACCTTTAGTGTAGGAGCAATCGCTGGACGTTCGCAATTTCGTTGGTGAATTTTGGCCAGATTGAGCAGGAGAGGCTGTGTACGTTGGAAATTTTAGTAGGCTAAACAAGTTCAGAGCCCAAGTGTTTGTGGTTCGTTTGAGAGGTTACCAGTGGGAGATGAGGACCAGCAAGAGCTTTCAGGGCTGGCACCTTTAGTGTAGGAGCAATCGCTGGACGTTCGCAATTTCGGTGTTGAGCTCTGGCCAGATTGAGCAGGAGAGGCTGTGTACGTTGGAAGTTTTAGTAGGCGAAACAAGTTCAGAGCCCAAGTGTTTGTGGTTCGTTTGAGAGGTTACCAGTGGGAGATGAGGATCAGCAAGAGCTTTCAGGGCTGGCACCTTTAGTGTAGGAGCAATCGCTGGACGTTCGCAATTTCGGTGTTGAGCTCTGGCCAGATTGAGCAGGAGAGGCTGTGTACGTTGGAAGTTTTAGTAGGCTAAACAAGTTCAGAGCCCAAGTGTTTGTGGTTCGTTTGAGAGGTTACCAGTGGGAGATGAGGACCAGCAAGAGCTTTCAGGGCTGGCACCTTTAGTGTAGGAGCAATCGCTGGACGTTCGCAATTTCGGTGTTGAGCTCTGGCCAGATTGAGCAGGAGAGGCTGTGTACGTTGGAAGTTTTAGTTGGCTAAACAAGTTCAGAGCCCAAGTGTTTGTGGTTCGTTTGAGAGGTTACCAGTGGGAGATGAGGACCAGCAAGAGCTTTCAGGGCTGGCACCTTTAGTGTAGGAGCAATCCCTGGACGTTCGCAATGTCGGTGTTGAGCTCTGGCCAGATTGAGCAGGAGACGCTGTGTACGTTGGAAGTTTTAGTTGGCTAAACAAGTTCAGAGGCCAAGTGTTTGTGGTTCGTTTGAGAGGTTACCAGTGGGAGATGAGGACCAGCAAGAGCTTTCAGGGCTGGCACCTTTAGTGTAGGAGCAATCGCTGGACGTTCGCAATTTCGTTGGTGAATTTTGGCCAGATTGAGCAGGAGAGGCTGTGTACGTTGGAAGTTTTAGTAGGCGAAACAAGTTCAGAGCCCAAGTGTTTGTGGTTCGTTTGAGAGGTTACCAGTGGGAGATGAGGACCAGCAAGAGCTTTCAGGGCTGGCACCTTTAGTGTAGGAGCAATCGCTGGACGTTCGCAATTTCGTTGGTGAATTTTGGCCAGATTGAGCAGGAGAGGCTGTGTACGTTGGAAGTTTTAGTAGGCTAAACAAGTTCAGAGCCCAAGTGTTTGTGGTTCGTTTGAGAGGTTACCAGTGGGAGATGAGGACCAGCAAGACCTTTCAGGGCTGGCACCTTTAGTGTAGGAGCAATCCCTGGACGTTCGCAATTTCGGTGTTGAGCTCTGGCCAGATTGAGCAGGAGAGGCTGTGTACGTTGGAAGTTTTAGTAGGCGAAACAAGTTCAGAGCCCAAGTGTTTGTGGTTCGTTTGAGAGGTTACCAGTGGGAGATGAGGATCAGCAAGAGCTTTCAGGGCTGGCACCTTTAGTGTAGGAGCAATCGCTGGACGTTCGCAATGTCGGTGTTGAGCTCTGGCCAGATTGAGCAGGAGAGGCTGTGTATGTTGGAAGTTTTAGTAGGCTAAACAAGTTCAGAGCCCAAGTGTTTGTGGTTCGTTTGAGAGGTTACCAGTGGGAGATGAGGACCAGCAAGAGCTTTCAGGGCTGGCACCTTTAGTGTAGGAGCAATCGCTGGACGTTCGCAATTTCGGTGTTGAGCTGTGGCCAGATTGAGCAGGAGAGGCTGTGTACGTTGGAAGTTTTAGTAGGCTAAACAAGTTCAGAGCCCAAGTGTTTGTGGTTCGTTTGAGAGGTTACCAGTGGGAGATGAGGACCAGCAAGAGCTTTCAGGGCTGGCACCTTTAGTGTAGGAGCAATCCCTGGACGTTCGCAATTTCGGTGTTGAGCTCTGGCCAGATTGAGCAGGAGAGGCTGTGTACGTTGGAAGTTTTAGTAGGCTAAACAAGTTCAGAGGCCAAGTGTTTGTGGTTCGTTTGAGAGGTTACCAGTGGGAGATGAGGACCAGCAAGAGCTTTCAGGGCTGGCACCTTTAGTGTAGGAGCAATCCCTGGACGTTCGCAATTTCGGTGTTGAGCTCTGGCCAGATTGAGCAGGAGAGGCTGTGTACGTTGGAAGTTTTAGTAGGCGAAACAAGTTCAGAGCCCAAGTGTTTGTGGTTCGTTTGAGAGGTTACCAGTGGGAGATGAGGATCAGCAAGAGCTTTCAGGGCTGGCACCTTTAGTGTAGGAGCAATCGCTGGACGTTCGCAATGTCGGTGTTGAGCTCTGGCCAGATTGAGCAGGAGAGGCTGTGTACGTTGGAAGTTTTAGTAGGCTAAACAAGTTCAGAGGCCAAGTGTTTGTGGTTCGTTTGAGAGGTTACCAGTGGGAGATGAGGACCAGCAAGAGCTTTCAGGGCTGGCACCTTTAGTGTAGGAGCAATCGCTGGACGTTCGCAATGTCGGTGTTGAGCTCTGGCCAGATTGAGCAGGAGAGGCTGTGTACGTTGGAAGTTTTAGTAGGCTAAACAAGTTCAGAGCCCAAGTGTTTGTGGTTCGTTTGAGAGGTTACCAGTGGGAGATGAGGACCAGCAAGAGCTTTCAGGGCTGGCACCTTTAGTGTAGGAGCAATCCCTGGACGTTCGCAATGTCGGTGTTGAGCTCTGGCCAGATTGAGCAGGAGAGGCTGTGTACGTTGGAAGTTTTAGTAGGCTAAACAAGTTCAGAGCCCAAGTGTTTGTGGTTCGTTTGAGAGGTTACCAGTGGGAGATGAGGACCAGCAAGAGCTTTCAGGGCTGGCACCTTTAGTGTAGGAGCAATCGCTGGACGTTCGCAATTTCGTTGGTGAATTTTGGCCAGATTGAGCAGGAGAGGCTGTGTACGTTGGAAGTTTTAGTAGGCTAAACAAGTTCAGAGCCCAAGTGTTTGTGGTTCGTTTGAGAGGTTACCAGTGGGAGATGAGGACCAGCAAGAGCTTTCAGGGCTGGCACCTTTAGTGTAGGAGCAATCGCTGGACGTTCGCAATTTCGTTGGTGAATTTTGGCCAGATTGAGCAGGAGAGGCTGTGTACGTTGGAAGTTTTAGTAGGCTAAACAAGTTCAGAGCCCAAGTGTTTGTGGTTCGTTTGAGAGGTTACCAGTGGGAGATGAGGACCAGCAAGAGCTTTCAGGGCTGGCACCTTTAGTGTAGGAGCAATCCCTGGACGTTCGCAATTTCGGTGTTGAGCTCTGGCCAGATTGAGCAGGAGAGGCTGTGTACGTTGGAAGTTTTAGTAGGCGAAACAAGTTCAGAGCCCAAGTGTTTGTGGTTCGTTTGAGAGGTTACCAGTGGGAGATGAGGACCAGCAAGAGCTTTCAGGGCTGGCACCTTTAGTGTAGGAGCAATCGCTGGACGTTCGCAATTTCGGTGTTGAGCTCTGGCCAGATTGAGCAGGAGAGGCTGTGTACGTTGGAAGTTTTAGTAGGCTAAACAAGTTCAGAGCCCAAGTGTTTGTGGTTCGTTTGAGAGGTTACCAGTGGGAGATGAGGACCAGCAAGAGCTTTCAGGGCTGGCACCTTTAGTGTAGGAGCAATCCCTGGACGTTCGCAATTTCGGTGTTGAGCTCTGGCCAGATTGAGCAGGAGAGGCTGTGTACGTTGGAAGTTTTAGTAGGCGAAACAAGTTCAGAGGCCAAGTGTTTGTGGTTCGTTTGAGAGGTTACCAGTGGGAGATGAGGACCAGCAAGAGCTTTCAGGGCTGGCACCTTTAGTGTAGGAGCAATCGCTGGACGTTCGCAATTTCGGTGTTGAGCTCTGGCCAGATTGAGCAGGAGAGGCTGTGTACGTTGGAAGTTTTAGTAGGCTAAACAAGTTCAGAGCCCAAGTGTTTGTGGTTCGTTTGAGAGGTTACCAGTGGGAGATGAGGACCAGCAAGAGCTTTCAGGGCTGGCACCTTTAGTGTAGGAGCAATCGCTGGACGTTCGCAATTTCGTTGGTGAATTTTGGCCAGATTGAGCAGGAGAGGCTGTGTACGTTGGAAGTTTTAGTAGGCTAAACAAGTTCAGAGCCCAAGTGTTTGTGGTTCGTTTGAGAGGTTACCAGTGGGAGATGAGGACCAGCAAGAGCTTTCAGGGCTGGCACCTTTAGTGTAGGAGCAATCCCTGGACGTTCGCAATTTCGGTGTTGAGCTCTGGCCAGATTGAGCAGGAGAGGCTGTGTACGTTGGAAGTTTTAGTAGGCTAAACAAGTTCAGAGCCCAAGTGTTTGTGGTTCGTTTGAGAGGTTACCAGTGGGAGATGAGGATCAGCAAGAGCTTTCAGGGCTGGCACCTTTAGTGTAGGAGCAATCGCTGGACGTTCGCAATGTCGGTGTTGAGCTCTGGCCAGATTGAGCAGGAGAGGCTGTGTACGTTGGAAGTTTTAGTAGGCTAAACAAGTTCAGAGCCCAAGTGTTTGTGGTTCGTTTGAGAGGTTACCAGTGGGAGATGAGGACCAGCAAGAGCTTTCAGGGCTGGCACCTTTAGTGTAGGAGCAATCGCTGGACGTTCGCAATTTCGGTGTTGAGCTCTGGCCAGATTGAGCAGGAGAGGCTGTGTACGTTGGAAGTTTTAGTAGGCTAAACAAGTTCAGAGCCCAAGTGTTTGTGGTTCGTTTGAGAGGTTACCAGTGGGAGATGAGGACCAGCAAGAGCTTTCAGGGCTGGCACCTTTAGTGTAGGAGCAATCCCTGGACGTTCGCAATTTCGGTGTTGAGCTCTGGCCAGATTGAGCAGGAGACGCTGTGTACGTTGGAAGTTTTAGTTGGCTAAACAAGTTCAGAGCCCAAGTGTTTGTGGTTCGTTTGAGAGGTTACCAGTGGGAGATGAGGACCAGCAAGAGCTTTCAGGGCTGGCACCTTTAGTGTAGGAGCAATCCCTGGACGTTCGCAATTTCGTTGGTGAATTTTGGGCAGATTGAGCAGGAGAGGCTGTGTACGTTGGAAGTTTTAGTAGGCTAAACAAGTTGAGAGCCCAAGTGTTTGTGGTTCGTTTGAGAGGTTACCAGTGGGAGATGAGGACCAGCAAGAGCTTTCAGGGCTGGCACCTTTAGTGTAGGAGCAATCGCTGGACGTTCGCAATTTCGTTGGTGAATTTTGGCCAGATTGAGCAGGAGAGGCTGTGTACGTTGGAAGTTTTAGTAGGCTAAACAAGTTCAGAGCCCAAGTGTTTGTGGTTCGTTTGAGAGGTTACCAGTGGGAGATGAGGACCAGCAAGAGCTTTCAGGGCTGGCACCTTTAGTGTAGGAGCAATCGCTGGACGTTCGCAATTTCGTTGGTGAATTTTGGCCAGATTGAGCAGGAGAGGCTGTGTACGTTGGAAGTTTTAGTAGGCTAAACAAGTTCAGAGCCCAAGTGTTTGTGGTTCGTTTGAGAGGTTACCAGTGGGAGATGAGGACCAGCAAGAGCTTTCAGGGCTGGCACCTTTAGTGTAGGAGCAATCCCTGGACGTTCGCAATTTCGGTGTTGAGCTCTGGCCAGATTGAGCAGGAGAGGCTGTGTACGTTGGAAGTTTTAGTAGGCTAAACAAGTTCAGAGCCCAAGTGTTTGTGGTTCGTTTGAGAGGTTACCAGTGGGAGATGAGGACCAGCAAGAGCTTTCAGGGCTGGCACCTTTAGTGTAGGAGCAATCGCTGGACGTTCACAATTTCGGTGTTGAGCTCTGGCCAGATTGAGCAGGAGAGGCTGTGTACGTTGGAAGTTTTAGTAGGCTAAACAAGTTCAGAGCCCAAGTGTTTGTGGTTCGTTTGAGAGGTTACCAGTGGGAGATGAGGACCAGCAAGAGA
>NW_026776377.1:0-51544 GCF_030936135.1 Gavia stellata | reverse complement strand
TGAGCTCTGCAATGAATTAGGGAGAGGAAGCGATGATACGTCTGGACCTTTGAGTGTCTAAACAAGTTCAGAGGCCAAGTGTTTGTGGTTCGTTTGAGAGGTTACCAGTGGGAGATGAGGACCAGCCACAGCTTTCAGGGCTGGCACCTTTAGTGTAGGAGCAATCGCTGGACGTTCACAATTTTGGTGTTGAGCTCTGACGTGAATTAGCGAGAGGAAGCGATGATACGTCTGGACCTTTGAGTGTCTAAACAAGTTCAGAGGCGAAGTGTTTGTGGTTCGTTTGAGAGGTTACCAGTGGGAGATGAGGACCAGCCAGAGCTTTCAGGGCTGGCACCTCTAGTGTAGGAGCAATCGCTGGACGTTCGCAATTTGGGTGTTGAGCTCTGACGTGAATTAGCGAGAGGAAGCGATGATATGTCTCGACCTTTGAGTGTCTAAACAAGTTCCGAAGCCAAGTGTTTGTGGTTCGTTTCAGAGGTTAGCAGTGGGAGATGAGGGCCAGCAAGAACTTTCAGGGCTGGCACCTTTAGTGTAGGAGCAATCGCTGGACGTTCGCAATTTCGGTGTTGAGCTCTGACGTGAATTAGCGAGAGGAAGCGATGATACGTCTGGAACTTTGAGTGTGTAAACAAGTTCAGAGGCCAAGTGTTTGTGGTTCGTTTGAGAGGTTACCAGTGGGAGATGAGGACCAGCCACAGCTTTCAGGGCTGGCACCTTTAGTGTAGGAGCAATCGCTGGACGTTCGCAATTTTTGTGTTGAGCTCTGCAATGAATTAGGGAGAGGAAGCGATGATACGTCTGGACCTTTGAGTGTGTAAACAAGTTCAGAGGCCAAGTGTTTGTGGTTCGTTTGAGAGGTTACCAGTGGGAGATGAGGACCAGCCAGAGCTTTCAGGGCTGGCACCTTTAGTGTAGGAGCAATCGCTGGACGTTCGCAATTTTGGTGTTGAGCTCTGCAATGAATTAGGGAGAGGAAGCGATGATACGTCTGGACCTTTGAGTGTCTAAACAAGTTCAGAGGCCAAGTGTTTGTGGTTCGTTTTAGAGGTTACCAGTGGGAGATGAGGACCAGCAAGAGCTTTCAGGGCTGGCACCTTTAGTGTAGGAGCAATCTCTGGACGTTCGCAATTTCGGTGTTGAGCTCTGACGTGAATTAGCAAGAGGAAGCGATGATACGTCTGGACCTTTGAGTGTCTAAACAAGTTCAGGGGCCAAGTGTTTGTGGTTCGTTTGAGAGGTTAGCAGTGGGAGATGAGGACCAGCAAGAGCTTTCAGGGCTGGCACCTTAAGTGTAGGAGCAATCGCTGGACGTTTGAAATTTCGGTGTTGAGCTCTGCAATGAATTAGGGAGAGGAAGCGATGATACGTCTGGACCTTTGCGTGTCTAAACAAGTTCAGAGGCCAAGTGTTTGTGGTTCGTTTGAGAGGTTAGCAGTGGGAGATGAGGGCCAGCAAGAGCTTTCAGGACTGGCACCTTTAGTGTAGGAGCAATCGCTGGACGTTCGCAATTTGGGTGTTGAGCTCTGACGTGAATTAGCGAGAGGAAGCGATGATACGTCTGGACCTTTGCGTGTCTAAACAAGTTCAGAGGCCAAGTGTTTGTGGTTCGTTTGAGAGGTTACCAGTGGGAGATGAGGACCAGCAAGAGCTTTCAGGGCTGGCACCTTTAGTGTAGGAGCAATCGCTGGACATTCGCAATTTGGGTGTTGAGCTCTGACGTGAATTAGCGAGAGGAAGCGATGATACGTCTGGACCTTTGCGTGTCTAAACAAGTTCAGAGGCCAAGTGTTTGTGGTTTGTTTCAGAGGTTAGCAGTGAGAGATGAGGGCCAGCAAGAGCTTTCAGGACTGGCACCTTTAGTGTAGGAGCAATCGCTGGACGTTCGCAATTTCGCTGTTGAGCTCTGACGTGAATTAGCAAGAGGAAGCGATGATACGTCTGGACCTTTGAGTGTGTAAACAAGTTCAGAGGCCAAGTGTTTGTGTTTCGTTTTAAAGGTTACCAGTGGGAGATGAGGACCAGCAAGAACTTTCAGGGCTGGCACCTTTAGTGTAGGAGCAATCGCTGGACGTTCGCAATTTCGGTGTTGAGCTCTGACGTGAATTAGCGAGAGGAAGCGATGATACGTCTGGAACTTTGAGTGTGTAAACAAGTTCAGAGGCCAAGTGTTTGTGGTTCGTTTGAGAGGTTACCAGGGGAGATGAGGACCAGCCACAGCTTTCAGGGCTGGCACCTTTAGTGTAGGAGCAATCGCTGGACGTTCACAATTTTGTGTTGAGCTCTGCAATGAATTAGGGAGAGGAAGCGATGATACGTCTGGACCTTTGAGTGTCTAAACAAGTTCAGAGGCCAAGTGTTTGTGGTTCGTTGAGAGGTTACCAGTGGGAGATGAGGACCAGCCACAGCTTTCAGGGCTGGCACCTTTAGTGTAGGAGCAATCGCTGGACGTTCACAATTTTGGTGTTGAGCTCTGACGTGAATTAGCGAGAGGAAGCGATGATACGTCTGGACCTTTGAGTGTCTAAACAAGTTCAGAGGCCAAGTGTTTGTGGTTCGTTTGAGAGGTTACCAGTGGGAGATGAGGACCAGCCACAGCTTTCAGGGCTGGCACCTCTAGTGTAGGAGCAATCGCTGGACGTTCGCAATTTGGGTGTTGAGCTCTGACGTGAATTAGCGAGAGAAGCGATGATATGTCTGGACCTTTGAGTGTCTAAACAAGTTCCGAAGCCAAGTGTTTGTGGTTCGTTTCAGAGGTTAGCAGTGGGAGATGAGGGCCAGCAAGAACTTTCAGGGCTGGCACCTTTAGTGTAGGAGCAATCGCTGGACGTTCGCAATTTCGGTGTTGAGCTCTGACGTGAATTAGCGAGAGGAAGCGATGATACGTCTGGAACTTTGAGTGTGTAAACAAGTTCAGAGGCCAAGTGTTTGTGGTTCGTTTGAGAGGTTACCAGTGGGAGATGAGGACCAGCCACAGCTTTCAGGGCTGGCACCTTTAGTGTAGGAGCAATCGCTGGACGTTCGCAATTTTTGTGTTGAGCTCTGCAATGAATTAGGGAGAGGAAGCGATGATACGTCTGGACCTTTGAGTGTGTAAACAAGTTCAGAGGCCAAGTGTTTGTGGTTCGTTTGAGAGGTTACCAGTGGGAGATGAGGACCAGCCAGAGCTTTCAGGGCTGGCACCTTTAGTGTAGGAGCAATCGCTGGACGTTCGCAATTTTGGTGTTGAGCTCTGCAATGAATTAGGGAGAGGAAGCGATGATACGTCTGACCTTTGAGTGTCTAAACAAGTTCAGAGGCCAAGTGTTTGTGGTTCGTTTTAGAGGTTACCAGTGGGAGATGAGGACCAGCAAGAGCTTTCAGGGCTGGCACCTTTAGTGTAGGAGCAATCTCTGGACGTTCGCAATTTCGGTGTTGAGCTCTGACGTGAATTAGCAAGAGGAAGCGATGATACGTCTGGACCTTTGAGTGTCTAAACAAGTTCAGGGGCCAAGTGTTTGTGGTTCGTTTGAGAGGTTAGCAGTGGGAGATGAGGACCAGCAAGAGCTTTCAGGGCTGGCACCTTAAGTGTAGGAGCAATCGCTGGACGTTTGAAATTTCGGTGTTGAGCTCTGACGTGAATTAGCGAGAGGAAGCGATGATATGTCTGGACCATTGAGTGTGTAAACAAGTTCAGAGGCCAAGTGTTTGTGGTTCGTTTTAAAGGTTACCAGTGGGAGATGAGGACCAGCCAGAGCTTTCAGGGCTGGCACCTTTAGTGTAGGAGCAATCGCTGGACGTTCGCAATTTCGCTGTTCAGCTCTGCAATGAATTAGGGAGAGGAAGCGATGATACGTCTGGACCTTTGAGTGTCTAAACAAGTTCAGATGCCAAGTGTTTGTGGTTCCTTTCAGAGGTTACCAGTGGGAGATGAGGACCAGCCACAGCTTTCAGGGCTGGCACCTTTAGTGTAGGAGCAATCGCTGGACGTTCGCAATTTCGGTGTTGTGCTCTGACGTGAATTAGCGAGAGGAAGCGATGATATGTCTGGACCTTTGCGTGTCTAAACAAGTTCAGAGGCCAAGTGTTTGTGGTTCGTTTGAGAGGTTAGCAGTGGGAGATGAGGACCAGCCACAGCTTTCAGGGCTGGCACCTTTAGTGTAGGAGCAATCGCTGGACGTTCGCAATTTTGGTGTTGAGCTCTGCAATGAATTAGGGAGAGGAAGCGATGATACGTCTGGACCTTTGAGTGTCCAAACAAGTTCAGAGGCCAAGTGTTTGTGGTTCGTTTGAGAGGTTACCAGTGGGAGATGAGGACCAGCAAGAGCTTTCAGGGCTGGCACCTTTAGTGTAGGAGCAATCGCTGGACGTTTGCAATTTTGGTGTTGAGCTCTGCAATGAATTAGGGAGAGGAAGCGATGATACTTCTGGACCTTTGCGTGTCTAAACAAGTTCAGAGGCCAAGTGTTTGTGGTTCGTTTGAGAGGTTAGCAGTGGGAGATGAGGGCCAGCAAGAGCTTTCAGGACTGGCACCTTTAGTGTAGGAGCAATCGCTGGACGTTCGCAATTGGGTGTTGAGCTCTGACGTGAATTAGCAAGAGGAAGCGATGATATGTCTGGACCTTTGAGTGTGTAAACAAGTTCAGAGGCCAAGTGTTTGTGGTTCGTTTTAAAGGTTACCAGTGGGAGATGAGGACCAGCAAGAACTTTCAGGGCTGGCACCTTTAGTGTAGGAGCAATCGCTGGACGTTCGCAATTTCGGTGTTGAGCTCTGACGTGAATTAGCGAGAGGAAGCGATGATACGTCTGGACCTTTGAGTGTCTAAACAAGTTCAGAGGCCAAGTGTTTGTGGTTCGTTTGAGAGGTTACCAGTGGGAGATGAGGACCAGCCACAGCTTTCAGGGCTGGCACCTCTAGTGTAGGAGCAATCGCTGGACGTTCGCAATTTGGGTGTTGAGCTCTGACGTGAATTAGCGAGAGGAAGCGATGATATGTCTGGACCTTTGAGTGTCTAAACAAGTTCCGAAGCCAAGTGTTTGTGGTTCGTTTCAGAGGTTAGCAGTGGGAGATGAGGGCCAGCAAGAACTTTCAGGGCTGGCACCTTTAGTGTAGGAGCAATCGCTGGACGTTCGCAATTTCGGTGTTGAGCTCTGACGTGAATTAGCGAGAGGAAGCGATGATACGTCTGGAACTTTGAGTGTGTAAACAAGTTCAGAGGCCAAGTGTTTGTGGTTCGTTTGAGAGGTTACCAGTGGGAGATGAGGACCAGCCACAGCTTTCAGGGCTGGCACCTTTAGTGTAGGAGCAATCGCTGGACGTTCGCAATTTTTGTGTTGAGCTCTGCAATGAATTAGGGAGAGGAAGCGATGATACGTCTGGACCTTTGAGTGTGTAAACAAGTTCAGAGGCCAAGTGTTTGTGGTTCGTTTGAGAGGTTACCAGTGGGAGATGAGGACCAGCCAGAGCTTTCAGGGCTGGCACCTTTAGTGTAGGAGCAATCGCTGGACGTTCGCAATTTTGGTGTTGAGCTCTGCAATGAATTAGGGAGAGGAAGCGATGATACGTCTGGACCTTTGAGTGTCTAAACAAGTTCAGAGGCCAAGTGTTTGTGGTTCGTTTTAGAGGTTACCAGTGGGAGATGAGGACCAGCAAGAGCTTTCAGGGCTGGCACCTTTAGTGTAGGAGCAATCTCTGGACGTTCGCAATTTCGGTGTTGAGCTCTGACGTGAATTATCAAGAGGAAGCGATGATACGTCTGGACCTTTGAGTGTCTAAACAAGTTCAGGGGCCAAGTGTTTGTGGTTCGTTTGAGAGGTTAGCAGTGGGAGATGAGGACCAGCAAGAGCTTTCAGGGCTGGCACCTTAAGTGTAGGAGCAATCGCTGGACGTTTGAAATTTCGGTGTTGAGCTCTGACGTGAATTAGCGAGAGGAAGCGATGATATGTCTGGACCATTGAGTGTGTAAACAAGTTCAGAGGCCAAGTGTTTGTGGTTCGTTTTAAAGGTTACCAGTGGGAGATGAGGACCAGCCAGAGCTTTCAGGGCTGGCACCTTTAGTGTAGGAGCAATCGCTGGACGTTCGCAATTTCGCTGTTCAGCTCTGACGTGAATTAGCGAGAGGATTCGATGATACGTCTGGACCTTTGAGTGTCTAAACAAGTTCAGATGCCAAGTGTTTGTGGTTCCTTTCAGAGGTTACCAGTGGGAGATGAGGACCAGCCACAGCTTTCAGGGCTGGCACCTTTAGTGTAGGAGCAATCGCTGGACGTTCGCAATTTCGGTGTTGTGCTCTGACGTGAATTAGCGAGAGGAAGCGATGATATGTCTGGACCTTTGCGTGTCTAAACAAGTTCAGAGGCCAAGTGTTTGTGGTTCGTTTGAGAGGTTAGCAGTGGGAGATGAGGACCAGCCACAGCTTTCAGGGCTGGCACCTTTAGTGTAGGAGCAATCGCTGGACGTTCGCAATTTTGGTGTTGAGCTCTGCAATGAATTAGGGAGAGGAAGCGATGATACGTCTGGACCTTTGAGTGTCCAAACAAGTTCAGAGGCCAAGTGTTTGTGGTTCGTTTGAGAGGTTACCAGTGGGAGATGAGGACCAGCAAGAACTTTCAGGGCTGGCACCTTTAGTGTAGGAGCAATCGCTGGACGTTTGCAATTTTGGTGTTGAGCTCTGCAATGAATTAGGGAGAGGAAGCGATGATACTTCTGGACCTTTGCGTGTCTAAACAAGTTCAGAGGCCAAGTGTTTGTGGTTCGTTTGAGAGGTTAGCAGTGGGAGATGAGGGCCAGCAAGAGCTTTCAGGACTGGCACCTTTAGTGTAGGAGCAATCGCTGGACGTTCGCAATTTGGGTGTTGAGCTCTGACGTGAATTAGCAAGAGGAAGCGATGATATGTCTGGACCTTTGAGTGTGTAAACAAGTTCAGAGGCCAAGTGTTTGTGGTTCGTTTTAAAGGTTACCAGTGGGAGATGAGGACCAGCAAGAACTTTCAGGGCTGGCACCTTTAGTGTAGGAGCAATCGCTGGACGTTCGCAATTTCGGTGTTGAGCTCTGACGTGAATTAGCGAGAGGAAGCGATGATACGTCTGGACCTTTGAGTGTCTAAACAAGTTCAGATGCGAAGTGTTTGTGGTTCCTTTCAGAGGTTACCAGTGGGAAGATGAGGACCAGCCACAGCTTTCAGGGCTGGCACCTCTAGTGTAGGAGCAATCGCTGGACGTTCGCAATTTCGGTGTTGAGCTCTGACGTGAATTAGCGAGAGGAAGCGATGATATGTCTGGACCTTTGAGTGTCTAAACAAGTTCAGAGGCCAAGTGTTTGTGGTTCGTTTGAGAGGTTACCAGTGGGAGATGAGGACCAGCCACAGCTTTCAGGGCTGGCACCTTTAGTGTAGGAGCAATCGCTGGACATTCGCAATTTCGGTGTTGAGCTCTGACGTGAATTAGCGAGAGGAAGCGATGATACGTCTGGACCTTTGCGTGTCTAAACAATTTCAGAGGCCAAGTGTTTGTGGTTTGTTTCAGAGGTTAGCAGTGGGAGATGAGGGCCAGCAAGAGCTTTCAGGACTGGCACCTTTAGTGTAGGAGCAATCGCTGGACGTTCGCAATTTCGGTGTTGAGCTCTGACGTGAATTAGCGAGAGGAAGCGATGATACGTCTGGACCTTTGAGTGTGTAAACAAGTTCAGAGGCCAAGTGTTTGTGGTTCGTTTTAAAGGTTACCAGTGGGAGATGAGGACCAGCAAGAACTTTCAGGGCTGGCACCTTTAGTGTAGGAGCAATCGCTGGACGTTCGCAATTTCGGTGTTGAGCTCTGACGTGAATTAGCGAGAGGAAGCGATGATACGTCTGGAACTTTGAGTGTGTAAACAAGTTCAGAGGCCAAGTGTTTGTGGTTCGTTTGAGAGGTTAGCAGTGGGAGATGAGGACCAGCCACAGCTTTCAGGGCTGGCACCTTTAGTGTAGGAGCAATCGCTGGACGTTCGCAATTTGGGTGTT
Source organism: Gavia stellata (assembly GCF_030936135.1). NCBI lineage: Eukaryota > Metazoa > Chordata > Aves > Gaviiformes > Gaviidae > Gavia > Gavia stellata. The sequence goes on along the minus strand of NW_026776377.1, from coordinate 43,568 downwards.
GAGCTCTGACGTGAATTAGCGAGAGGAAGCGATGATACGTCTGGACCTTTGAGTGTCTAAACAAGTTCAGAGGCCAAGTGTTTGTGGTTCGTTTGAGAGGTTACCAGTGGGAGATGAGGACCAGCCACAGCTTTCAGGGCTGGCACCTCTAGTGTAGGAGCAATCGCTGGACGTTCGCAATTTCGGTGTTGAGCTCTGACGTGAATTAGCGAGAGGAAGCGATGATATGTCTGGACCTTTGAGTGTCTAAACAAGTTCCGAAGCGAAGTGTTTGTGGTTCGTTCAGAGGTTAGCAGTGGGAGATGAGGGCCAGCAAGAACTTTCAGGGCTGGCACCTTTAGTGTAGGAGCAATCGCTGGACGTTCGCAATTTCGGTGTTGAGCTCTGACGTGAATTAGCGAGAGGAAGCGATGATACGTCTGGAACTTTGAGTGTGTAAACAAGTTCAGAGGCCAAGTGTTTGTGGTTCGTTTGAGAGGTTACCAGTGGGAGATGAGGACCAGCCACAGCTTTCAGGGCTGGCACCTTTAGTGTAGGAGCAATCGCTGGACGTTCGCAATTTTTGTGTTGAGCTCTGCAATGAATTAGGGAGAGGAAGCGATGATACGTCTGGACCTTTGAGTGTGTAAACAAGTTCAGAGGCCAAGTGTTTGTGGTTCGTTTGAGAGGTTAGCAGTTCGAGATCAGGACCAGCCAGAGCTTTCAGGGCTGGCACCTTTAGTGTAGGAGCAATCTCTGGACGTTCGCAATTTCGGTGTTGAGCTCTGACGTGCATTAGCAAGAGGAAGCGATGATACGTCTGGACCTTTGAGTGTCTAAACAAGTTCAGGGGCCAAGTGTTTGTGGTTCGTTTGAGAGGTTAGCAGTGGGAGATGAGGACCAGCAAGAGCTTTCAGGGCTGGCACCTTTAGTGTAGGAGCAATCGCTGGACGTTCACAATTTCGGTGTTGAGCTCTGACGTGAATTAGCGAGAGGAAGCGATGATATGTCTGGACCATTGAGTGTGTAAACAAGTTCAGAGGCCAAGTGTTTGTGGTTCGTTTTAAAGGTTACCAGTGGGAGATGAGGACCAGCAAGAGCTTTCAGGGCTGGCACCTTTAGTGTAGGAGCAATCGCTGGACGTTCGCAATTTCGCTGTTGAGCTCTGACGTGAATTAGCGAGAGGAAGCGATGATACGTCTGGACCTTTGAGTGTCTAAACAAGTTCAGATGCCAAGTGTTTGTGGTTCCTTTCAGAGGTTACCAGTGGGGAGATGAGGACCAGCCACAGCTTTCAGGGCTGGCACCTTTAGTGTAGGAGCAATCGCTGGACGTTCGCAATTTCGGTGTTGTGCTCTGACGTGAATTAGCGAGAGGAAGCGATGATATGTCTGGACCTTTGAGTGTCTAAACAAGTTCAGAGGCCAAGTGTTTGTGGTTCGTTTGAGAGGTTACCAGTGGGAGATGAGGACCAGCCACAGCTTTCAGAGCTGGCAACTTTAGTGTAGGAGCAATCGCTGGACGTTCGCAATTTCGGTGTTGAGCTCTGACGTGAATTAGCGAGAGGGAAGCGATGATACGTCTGGACCTTTGCGTGTCTAAACAAGTTCAGAGGCCAAGTGTTTGTGGTTCGTTTGAGAGGTTAGCAGTGGGAGATGAGGACCAGCCACAGCTTTCAGGGCTGGCACCTTTAGTGTAGGAGCAATCGCTGGACGTTCGCAATTTTTGGTGTTGAGCTCTGACGTGAATTAGCGAGAGGAAGCGATGATACGTCTGGACCTTTGAGTGTCTAAACAAGTTCAGAGGCCAAGTGTTTGTGGTTCGTTTGAGAGGTTACCAGTGGGAGATGAGGACCAGCAAGAGCTTTCAGGGCTGGCACCTTTAGTGTAGGAGCAATCGCTGGACGTTCGCAATTTTGGTGTTGAGCTCTGCAATGAATTAGGGAGAGGAAGCGATGATACGTCTGGACCTTTGCGTGTCTAAACAAGTTCAGAGGCCAAGTGTTTGTGGTTCGTTTGAGAGGTTAGCAGTGGGAGATGAGGGCCAGCAAGAGCTTTCAGGACTGGCACCTTTAGTGTAGGAGCAATCGCTGGACGTTCGCAATTTGGGTGTTGAGCTCTGACGTGAATTAGCAAGAGGAAGCGATGATATGTCTGGACCTTTGAGTGTGTAAACAAGTTCAGAGGCCAAGTGTTTGTGGTTCGTTTTAAAGGTTACCAGTGGGAGATGAGGACCAGCAAGAACTTTCAGGGCTGGCACCTTTAGTGTAGGAGCAATCGCTGGACGTTCGCAATTTCGGTGTTGAGCTCTGACGTGAATTAGCGAGAGGAAGCGATGATACGTCTGGACCTTTGAGTGTCTAAACAAGTTCAGATGCGAAGTGTTTGTGGTTCCTTTCAAGGTTACCAGTGGGAGATGAGGACCAGCCACAGCTTTCAGGGCTGGCACCTCTAGTGTAGGAGCAATCGCTGGACGTTCGCAATTTCGGTGTTGAGCTCTGACGTGAATTAGCGAGAGGAAGCGATGATATGTCTGGACCTTTGAGTGTCTAAACAAGTTCAGAGGCCAAGTGTTTGTGGTTCGTTTGAGAGGTTACCAGTGGGAGATGAGGACCAGCCACAGCTTTCAGGGCTGGCACCTTTAGTGTAGGAGCAATCGCTGGACATTCGCAATTTCGGTGTTGAGCTCTGACGTGAATTAGCGAGAGGAAGCGATGATACGTCTGGACCTTTGCGTGTCTAAACAAGTTCAGAGGCCAAGTGTTTGTGTTTCGTTTTAAAGGTTACCAGTGGGAGATGAGGACCAGCAAGAACTTTCAGGGCTGGCACCTTTAGTGTAGGAGCAATCGCTGGACGTTCGCAATTTCGGTGTTGAGCTCTGACGTGAATTAGCGAGAGGAAGCGATGATACGTCTGGAACTTTGAGTGTGTAAACAAGTTCAGAGGCCAAGTGTTTGTGGTTCGTTTGAGAGGTTACCAGTGGGAGATGAGGACCAGCCACAGCTTTCAGGGCTGGCACCTTTAGTGTAGGAGCAATCGCTGGACGTTCGCAATTTGGGTGTTGAGCCCTGACGTGAATTAGCGAGAGGAAGCGATGATACGTCTGGACCTTTGAGTGTCTAAACAAGTTCAGAGGCCAAGTGTTTGTGGTTCGTTTGAGAGGTTACCAGTGGGAGATGAGGACCAGCCACAGCTTTCAGGGCTGGCACCTTTAGTGTAGGAGCAATCGCTGGACGTTCGCAATTTTGGTGTTGAGCTCTGACGTGAATTAGCGAGAGGAAGCGATGATATGTCTGGACCTTTGAGTGTCTAAACAAGTTCAGAGGCCAAGTGTTTGTGGTTCGTTTCAGAGGTTAGCAGTGGGAGATGAGGGCCAGCAAGAACTTTCAGGGCTGGCACCTTTAGTGTAGGAGCAATCGCTGGACGTTCGCAATTTCGGTGTTGAGCTCTGACGTGAATTAGCGAGAGGAAGCGATGATACGTCTGGAACTTTGAGTGTGTAAACAAGTGTGTGTAAACAAGTTCAGAGGCCAAGTGTTTGTGGTTCGTTTGAGAGGTTACCAGTGGGAGATGAGGACCAGCCACAGCTTTCAGGGCTGGCACCGTCAGTGTAGGAGCAATCGCTGGACGTTCGCAATGTTTGTGTTGAGCTCTGCAATGAATTAGGGGAGAGGAAGCGATGATACATCTGGACCTTTGAGTGTGTAAACAAGTTCAGAGGCCAAGTGTTTGTGGTTCGTTGAGAGGTTAGCAGTGGGAGATGAGGACCAGCCACAGCTTTCAGGGCTGGCACCTTTAGTGTAGGAGCAATCGCTGACGTTCGCAATTTTGGTGTTGAGCTCTGCAATGAATTAGGGAGAGGAAGCGATGATACGTCTGGACCTTTGAGTGTCTAAACAAGTTCAGAGGCCAAGTGTTTGTGGTTCGTTTGAGAGGTTACCAGTGGGAGATGAGGACCAGCAAGAGCTTTCAGGGCTGGCACCTTTAGTGTAGGAGCAATCGCTGGACGTTTGCAGTTTTGGTGTTGAGCTCTGACATGAATTAGGGAGAGGAAGCGTGATACGTCTGGACCTTTGCGTGTCTAAACAAGTTCAGAGGCCAAGTGTTTGTGGTTCGTTTTAAAGGTTAGCAGTGGGAGATGAGGGCCAGCAAGAGCTTTCAGGACTGGCACCTTTAGTGTAGGAGCAATCGCTGACGTTCGCAATTTCGGTGTTGAGCTCTGACGTGAATTAGCAAGAGGAAGCGATGATACGTCTGGACCTTTGAGTGTCTAAACAAGTTCAGGGGCCAAGTGTTTGTGGTTCGTTTGAGAGGTTACCAGTGGGAGATGAGGACCAGCCACAGCTTTCAGGGCTGGCACCTTTAGTGTAGGAGCAATCGCTGGACGTTTGAAATTTCGGTGTTGAGCTCTGACGTGAATTAGCGAGAGGAAGCGATGATATGTCTGGACCTTTGAGTGTGTAAACAAGTTCAGAGGCCAAGTGTTTGTGGTTCGTTTTAAAGGTTACCAGTGGGAGATGAGACCAGCAAGAACTTTCAGGGCTGGCACCTTTAGTGTAGGAGCAATCGCTGGACGTTCGCAATTTCGCTGTTGAGCTCCTACGTGAATTAGCGAGAGGAAGCGATGATACGTCTGGACCTTTGAGTGTCTAAACAAGTTCAGATGCGAAGTGTTTGTGGTTCCTTTCAGAGGTTACCAGTGGGAGATGAGGACCAGCCACAGCTTTCAGGGCTGGCACCTCTAGTGTAGGAGCAATCGCTGGACGTTCGCAATTTCGGTGTTGAGCTCTGCAATGAATTAGGGAGAGGAAGCGATGATACGTCTGGACCTTTGCGTGTCTAAACAAGTTCAGAGGCCAAGTGTTTGTGGTTCGTTTGAGAGGTTACCAGTGGGAGATGAGGACCAGCCACAGCTTTCAGGGCTGGCACCTTTAGGTGTAGGAGCAATCGCTGGACATTCGCAATTTCGGTGTTGAGCTCTGAGGTGAATTAGCGAGAGGAAGCGATGATACGTCTGGACCTTTGCGTGTCTAAACAAGTTCAGAGGCCAAGTGTTTGTGGTTTGTTTCAGAGGTTAGCAGTGGGAGATGAGGGCCAGCAAGAGCTTTCAGGGCTGGCACCTTTAGTGTAGGAGCAATCGCTGGACGTTCGCAATTTCGGTGTTGAGCTCTGACGTGAATTAGCAAGAGGAAGCGATGATACGTCTGGACCTTTGAGTGTGTAAACAAGTTCAGAGGCCAAGTGTTTGTGTTTCGTTTTAAAGGTTACCAGTGGGAGATGAGGACCAGCAAGAACTTTCAGGGCTGGCACCTTTAGTGTAGGAGCAATCGCTGGACGTTCGCAATTTCGGTGTTGAGCTCTGACGTGAATTAGCGAGAGGAAGCGATGATACGTCTGGACCTTTGAGTGCCTAAACAATTCCAGAGGCCAAGTGTTTGTGGTTCGTTTGAGAGGTTACCAGTGGGAGATGAGGACCAGCCACAGCTTTCAGGGCTGGCACCTTTAGTGTAGGAGCAATCGCTGGACGTTCGCAATTTTTGTGTTGAGCTCTGCAATGAATTAGGGAGAGGAAGCGATGATACATCTGACCTTTGAGTGTGTAAACAAGTTCAGAGGCCAAGTGTTTGTGTTCGTTTGAGAGGTTAGCAGTGGGAGATGAGGACCAGCCACAGCTTTCAGGCTGGCACCTTTAGTGTAGGAGCAATCGCTGGACGTTCGCAATTTTGGTGTTGAGCTCTGCAATGAATTAGGGAGAGGAAGCGATGATACGTCTGGACCTTTGAGTGTCTAAACAAGTTCAGAGGCCAAGTGTTTGTGGTTCGTTTGAGAGGTTACCAGTGGGAGATGAGGACCAGCCACAGCTTTCAGGGCTGGCACCTCTAGTGTAGGAGCAATCGCTGGACGTTCGCAATTTCGGTGTTGAGCTCTGACGTGAATTAGCGAGAGGAAGCGATGATATCTCTGGACCTTTGAGTGTCTAAACAAGTTCAGAGGCCAAGTGTTTGTGGTTCGTTTGAGAGGTTACCAGTGGGAGATGAGGACCAGCCACAGCTTTCAGGGCTGGCACCTTTAGTGTAGGAGCAATCGCTGGACATTCGCAATTTTGGTGTTGAGCTCTGACGTGAATTAGCGAGAGGAAGCGATGATACGTCTGGACCTTTGAGTGTCTAAACAAGTTCAGAGGCCAAGTGTTTGTGGTTTGTTTCAGAGGTTAGCAGTGGGAGATGAGGGCCAGCAAGAGCTTTCAGGACTGGCACCTTTAGTGTAGGAGCAATCGCTGGACGTTCGCAATTTCGGTGTTGAGCTCTGACGTGAATTAGCGAGAGGAAGCGATGATACGTCTGGACCTTTGAGTGTGTAAACAAGTTCAGAGGCCAAGTGTTTGTGGTTCGTTTGAGAGGTTACCAGTGGGAGATGAGGACCAGCCACAGCTTTCAGGGCTGGCACCTCTAGTGTAGGAGCAATCGCTGGACGTTCGCAATTTCGGTGTTGAGCTCTGACGTGAATTAGCGAGAGGAAGCGATGATATGTCTGGACCTTTGAGTGTGTAAACAAGTTCAGAGGGCCAAGTGTTTGTGGTTCGTTTCAGAGGTTAGCAGTGGGAGATGAGGGCCAGCAAGAACTTTCAGGGCTGGCACCTTTAGTGTAGGAGCAATCGCTGGACGTTCGCAATTTCGGTGTTGAGCTCTGACGTGAATTAGCGAGAGGAAGCGATGATACGTCTGGAACTTTGAGTGTGTAAACAAGTTCAGAGGCCAAGTGTTTGTGGTTCGTTTGAGAGGTTACCAGTGGGAGATGAGGACCAGCCACAGCTTTCAGGGCTGGCACCTTTAGTGTAGGAGCAATCGCTGGACGTTCGCAATTTTTGTGTTGAGCTCTGCAATGAATTAGGGAGAGGAAGCGATGATACATCTGGACCTTTGAGTGTGTAAACAAGTTCAGAGGCCAAGTGTTTGTGGTTCGTTTGAGAGGTTATCAGTGGGAGATGAGGACCAGCAAGAGCTTTCAGGGCTGGCACCTTTAGTGTAGGAGCAATCGCTGGACGTTCGCAATTTTGGTGTTGAGCTCTGCAATGAATTAGGGAGAGGAAGCGATGATACGTCTGGACCTTTGAGTGTCTAAACAAGTTCAGAGGCCAAGTGTTTGTGGTTCGTTTTAGAGGTTACCAGTGGGAGATGAGGACCAGCAAGAGCTTTCAGGGCTGGCACCTTTAGTGTAGGAGCAATCGCTGGACATTCGCAATTTCGGTGTTGAGCTCTGACGTGAATTAGCAAGAGGAAGCGATGATACGTCTGGACCTTTGAGTGTCTAAACAAGTTCAGGGGCCAAGTGTTTGTGGTTCGTTTGAGAGGTTACCAGTGGGAGATGAGGACCAGCCAGAGCTTTCAGGGCTGGCACCTTTAGTGTAGGAGCAATCGCTGGACGTTCGCAATTTCGGTGTTGAGCTCTGACGTGAATTAGCGAGAGGAAGCGATGGTATGTCTGGACCTTTGAGTGTGTAAACAAGTTCAGAGGCCAAGTGTTTGTGATTCGTTTTAAAGGTACCAGTGGGAGATGAGGACCAGCAAGAACTTTCAGGGCTGGCACCTTTAGTGTAGGAGCAATCGCTGGACGTTCGCAATTTCGCTGTTGAGCTCTGACGTGAATTAGCAAGAGGAAGCGATGATATGTCTGGACCTTTGAGTGTGTAAACAAGTTCAGAGGCCAAGTGTTTGTGGTTCGTTTTAAAGGTTACCAGTGGGAGATGAGGACCAGCAAGAACTTTCAGGGCTGGCACCTTTAGTGTAGGAGCAATCGCTGGACGTTCGCAATTTCGGTGTTGAGCTCTGACGTGAATTAGCGAGAGGAAGCGATGATACGTCTGGACCTTTGAGTGTCTAAACAAGTTCAGATGCGAGTGTTTGTGGTTCCTTTCAGAGGTTACCAGTGGGAGATGAGGACCAGCCACAGCTTTCAGGGCTGGCACCTCTAGTGTAGGAGCAATCGCTGGACGTTCGCAATTTCGGTGTTGAGCTCTGACGTGAATTAGCGAGAGGAAGCGATGATATGTCTGGACCTTTGAGTGTCTAAACAAGTTCAGAGGCCAAGTGTTTGTGGTTCGTTTGAGAGGTTACCAGTGGGAGATGAGGACCAGCCACAGCTTTCAGAGCTGGCACCTTTAGTGTAGGAGCAATCGCTGGACGTTCGCAATTTCGGTGTTGAGCTCTGACGTGAATTAGCGAGAGGAAGCGATGATACGTCTGGAACTTTGAGTGTGTAAACAAGTTCAGAGGCCAAGTGTTTGTGGTTCGTTTGAGAGGTTACCAGTGGGAGATGAGGACCAGCAAGAGCTTTCAGGGCTGGCACCTTTAGTGTAGGAGCAATCGCTGGACATTCGCAATTTCGGTGTTGAGCTCTGACGTGAATTAGCAAGAGGAAGCGATGATACGTCTGGACCTTTGAGTGTCTAAACAAGTTCAGGGGCCAAGTGTTTGTGGTTCGTTTGAGAGGTTACCAGTGGGAGATGAGGACCAGCCAGAGCTTTCAGGGCTGGCACCTTTAGTGTAGGAGCAATCGCTGGACGTTCGCAATTTCGGTGTTGAGCTCTGACGTGAATTAGCGAGAGGAAGCGATGGTATTCTGGACCTTTGAGTGTGTAAACAAGTTCAGAGGCCAAGTGTTTGTGATTCGTTTTAAAGGTTACCAGTGGGAGATGAGGACCAGCAAGAACTTTCAGGGCTGGCACCTTTAGTGTAGGAGCAATCGCTGGACGTTCGCAATTTCGCTGTTGAGCTCTGACGTGAATTAGCAAGAGGAAGCGATGATATGTCTGGACCTTTGAGTGTGTAAACAAGTTCAGAGGCCAAGTGTTTGTGGTTCGTTTTAAAGGTTACCAGTGGGAGATGAGGACCAGCAAGAACTTTCAGGGCTGGCACCTTTAGTGTAGGAGCAATCGCTGGACGTTCGCAATTTCGGTGTTGAGCTCTGACGTGAATTAGCGAGAGGAAGCGATGATACGTCTGGACCTTTGAGTGTCTAAACAAGTTCAGATGCGAAGTGTTTGTGGTTCCTTTCAGAGGTTACCAGTGGGAGATGAGGACCAGCCACAGCTTTCAGGGCTGGCACCTCTAGTGTAGGAGCAATCGCTGGACGTTCGCAATTTCGGTGTTGAGCTCTGACGTGAATTAGCGAGAGGAAGCGATGATATGTCTGGACCTTTGAGTGTCTAAACAAGTTCAGAGGCCAAGTGTTTGTGGTTCGTTTGAGAGGTTACCAGTGGGAGATGAGGACCAGCCACAGCTTTCAGAGCTGGCACCTTTAGTGTAGGAGCAATCGCTGGACGTTCGCAATTTCGGTGTTGAGCTCTGACGTGAATTAGCGAGAGGAAGCGATGATACGTCTGGAACTTTGAGTGTGTAAACAAGTTCAGAGGCCAAGTGTTTGTGGTTCGTTTGAGAGGTTAGCAGTGGGAGATGAGGACCAGCCACAGCTTTCAGGGCTGGCACCTTTAGTGTAGGAGCAATCGCTGGACGTTCGCAATTTGGGTGTTGAGCTCTGACGTGAATTAGCGAGAGGAAGCGATGATACGTCTGGACCTTTGAGTGTCTAAACAAGTTCAGAGGCCAAGTGTTTGTGGTTCGTTTGAGAGGTTAGCAGTGGGAGATGAGGACCAGCAAGAGCTTTCAGGGCTGGCACCTCTAGTGTAAGGAGCAATCGCTGGACGTTCGCAATTTCGGTGTTGAGCTCTGACGTGAATTAGCGAGAGGAAGCGATGATATGTCTGGACCTTTGAGTGTCTAAACAAGTTCCGAAGCGAGTGTTTGTGGTTCGTTTCAGAGGTTAGCAGTGGGAGATGAGGGCCAGCAAGAACTTTCAGGGCTGGCACCTTTAGTGTAGGAGCAATCGCTGGACGTTCGCAATTTCGGTGTTGAGCTCTGACGTGAATTAGCGAGAGGAAGCGATGATACGTCTGGAACTTTGAGTGTGTAAACAAGTTCAGAGGCCAAGTGTTTGTGGTTCGTTTGAGAGGTTACCAGTGGGAGATGAGGACCAGCCACAGCTTTCAGGGCTGGCACCTTTAGTGTAGGAGCAATCGCTGGACGTTCGCAATTTTTGTGTTGAGCTCTGCAATGAATTAGGGAGAGGAAGCGATGATACGTCTGGACCTTTGAGTGTGTAAACAAGTTCAGAGGCCAAGTGTTTGTGGTTCGTTTGAGAGGTTAGCAGTTCGAGATCAGGACCAGCCAGAGCTTTCAGGGCTGGCACCTTTAGTGTAGGAGCAATCGCTGGACGTTCGCAATTTGGTGTTGAGCTCTGCAATGAATTAGGGAGAGGAAGCGATGATACGTCTGGACCTTTGAGTGTCTAAACAAGTTCAGAGGCCAAGTGTTTGTGGTTCGTTTTAGAGGTTAGCAGTGGGAGATGAGGACCAGCAAGAGCTTTCAGGGCTGGCACCTTTAGTGTAGGAGCAATCTCTGGACGTTCGCAATTTCGGTGTTGAGCTCTGACGTGCATTAGCAAGAGGAAGCGATGATACGTCTGGACCTTTGAGTGTCTAAACAAGTTCAGGGGCCAAGTGTTTGTGGTTCGTTTGAGAGGTTAGCAGTGGGAGATGAGGACCAGCAAGAGCTTTCAGGGCTGGCACCTTTAGTGTAGGAGCAATCGCTGGACGTTCATAATTTCGGTGTTGAGCTCTGACGTGAATTAGCGAGAGGAAGCGATGATATGTCTGGACCATTGAGTGTGTAAACAAGTTCAGAGGCCAAGTGTTTGTGGTTCGTTTTAAAGGTTACCAGTGGGAGATGAGGACCAGCCAGAGCTTTCAGGGCTGGCACCTTTAGTGTAGGAGCAATCGCTGGACGTTCGCAATTTCGCTGTTGAGCTCTGACGTGAATTAGCGAGAGGAAGCGATGATACGTCTGGACCTTTGAGTGTCTAAACAAGTTCAGATGCCAAGTGTTTGTGGTTCCTTTCAGAGGTTACCAGTGGGAGATGAGGACCAGCCACAGCTTTCAGGGCTGGCACCTTTAGTGTAGGAGCAATCGCTGGACGTTCGCAATTTCGGTGTTGTGCTCTGACGTGAATTAGCGAGAGGAAGCGATGATATGTCTGGACCTTTGAGTGTCTAACAAGTTCAGAGGCCAAGTGTTTGTGGTTCGTTTGAGAGGTTACCAGTGGGAGATGAGGACCAGCCACAGCTTTCAGAGCTGGCAACTTTAGTGTAGGAGCAATCGCTGGACGTTCGCAATTTCGGTGTTGAGCTCTGACGTGAATTAGCGAGAGGAAGCGATGATACGTCTGGACCTTTGCGTGTCTAAACAAGTTCAGAGGCCAAGTGTTTGTGGTTCGTTTGAGAGGTTAGCAGTGGGAGATGAGGACCAGCCACAGCTTTCAGGGCTGGCACCTTTAGTGTAGGAGCAATCGCTGGTAATTTTGGTGTTGAGCTCTGCAATGAATTAGGGAGAGGAAGCGATGATACGTCTGGACCTTTGAGTGTCTAAACAAGTTCAGAGGCCAAGTGTTTGTGGTTCGTTTGAGAGGTTACCAGTGGGAGATGAGGACCAGCAAGAGCTTTCAGGGCTGGCACCTTTAGTGTAGGAGCAATCGCTGGACGTTTGCAATTTTGGTGTTGAGCTCTGCAATGAATTAGGGAGAGGAAGCGATGATACGTCTGGACCTTTGCGTGTCTAAACAAGTTCAGAGGCCAAGTGTTTGTGGTTCGTTTGAGAGGTTAGCAGTGGGAGATGAGGGCCAGCAAGAGCTTTCAGGACTGGCACCTTTAGTGTAGGAGCAATCGCTGGACGTTCGCAATTTGGGTGTTGAGCTCTGACGTGAATTAGCAAGAGGAAGCGATGATATGTCTGGACCTTTGAGTGTGGTAAACAAGTTCAGAGGCCAAGTGTTTGTGGTTCGTTTTAAAGGTTACCAGTGGGAGATGAGGACCAGCAAGAACTTTCAGGGCTGGCACCTTTAGTGTAGGAGCAATCGCTGGACGTTCGCAATTTCGGTGTTGAGCTCTGACGTGAATTAGCGAGAGGAAGCGATGATACGTCTGGACCTTTGAGTGTCTAAACAAGTTCAGATGCGAAGTGTTTGTGGTTCCTTTCAAAGGTTACCAGTGGGAGATGAGGACCAGCCACAGCTTTCAGGCTGGCACCTCTAGTGTAGGAGCAATCGCTGGACGTTCGCAATTTCGGTGTTGAGCTCTGACGTGAATTAGCGAGAGGAAGCGATGATATGTCTGGACCTTTGAGTGTCTAAACAAGTTCAGAGGCCAAGTGTTTGTGGTTCGTTTGAGAGGTTACCAGTGGGAGATGAGGACCAGCCACAGCTTTCAGGGCTGGCACCTTTAGTGTAGGAGCAATCGCTGGACATTCGCAATTTCGGTGTTGAGCTCTGACGTGAATTAGCGAGAGGAAGCGATGATACGTCTGGACCTTTGCGTGTCTAAACAAGTTCAGAGGCCAAGTGTTTGTGTTTCGTTTTAAAGGTTACCAGTGGGAGATGAGGACCAGCAAGAACTTTCAGGGCTGGCACCTTTAGTGTAGGAGCAATCGCTGGACGTTCGCAATTTCGGTGTTGAGCTCTGACGTGAATTAGCGAGAGGAAGCGATGATACGTCTGGACCTTTGAGTGTGTAAACAAGTTCAGAGGCCAAGTGTTTGTGGTTCGTTTGAGAGGTTACCAGTGGGAGATGAGGACCAGCCACAGCTTTCAGGGCTGGCACCTTTAGTGTAGGAGCAATCGCTGGACGTTCGCAATTTGGGTGTTGAGCTCTGACGTGAATTAGCGAGAGGAAGCGATGATACGTCTGGCACTTTGAGTGTCTAAACAAGTTCAGAGGCCAAGTGTTTGTGGTTCGTTTGAGAGGTTACCAGTGGGAGATGAGGACCAGCCACAGCTTTCAGGGCTGGCACCTTTAGTGTAGGAGCAATCGCTGGACGTTCGCAATTTTGGTGTTGAGCTCTGACGTGAATTAGCGAGAGGAAGCGATGATATGTCTGGACCTTTGAGTGTCTAAACAAGTTCAGAGGCCAAGTGTTTGTGGTTCGTTTGAGAGGTTAGCAGTGGGGAGATGAGGGCCAGCAAGAACTTTCAGGGCTGGCACCTTTAGTGTAGGAGCAATCGCTGGACGTTCGCAATTTCGGTGTTGAGCTCTGACCGTGAATTAGCGAGAGGAAGCGATGATACGTCTGGAACTTTGAGTGTGTAAACAAGTTCAGAGGCCAAGTGTTTGTGGTTCGTTTGAGAGGTTACCAGTGGGAGATGAGGACCAGCCACAGCTTTCAGGGCTGGCACCGTCAGTGTAGGAGCAATCGCTGGACGTTCGCAATGTTTGTGTTGAGCTCTGCAATGAATTAGGGAGAGGAAGCGATGATACATCTGGACCTTTGAGTGTGTAAACAAGTTTCAGAGGCCAAGTGTTTTGTGGTTCGTTTGAGAGGTTAGCAGTGGGAGATGAGGACCAGCCACAGCTTTCAGGGCTGGCACCTTTAGTGTAGGAGCAATCGCTGGACGTTCGCAATTTTGGTGTTGAGCTCTGCAATGAATTAGGAGAGGAAGCGATGATACGTCTGGACCTTTGAGTGTCCTAAACAAGTTCAGAGGCCAAGTGTTTGTGGTTCGTTTGAGAGGTTAGCAGTGGAGATGAGGACCAGCAAGAGCTTTCAGGGCTGGCACCTTTAGTGTAGGAGCAATCGCTGGACGTTTGCAATTTTGGTGTTGAGCTCTGACATGAATTAGGGAGAGGAAGCGATGATACGTCCTGGACCTTTGCATGTCTAAACAAGTTCAGAGGCCAAGTGTTTGTGGTTCGTTTTAAAGGTTAGCAGTGGGAGATGAGGGCCAGCAAGAGCTTTCAGGACTGGCACCTTTAGTGTAGGAGCAATCGCTGGACGTTCGCAATTTCGGTGTTGAGCTCTGACGTGAATTAGCAAGAGGAAGCGATGATACGTCTGGACCTTTGAGTGTCTAAACAAGTTCAGGGGCCAAGTGTTTGTGGTTCGTTTGAGAGGTTACCAGTGGGAGATGAGGACCAGCCAGAGCTTTCAGGGCTGGCACCTTTAGTGTAGGAGCAATCGCTGGACGTTTGAAATTTCGGTGTTGAGCTCTGACGTGAATTAGCGAGAGGAAGCGATGATATGTCTGGACCTTTGAGTGTGTAAACAAGTTCAGAGGCCAAGTGTTTGTGGTTCGTTTGAGAGGTTACAGCTGGGAGATGAGGACCAGCAAGAACTTTCAGGGCTGGCACCTTTAGTGTAGGAGCAATCGCTGGACGTTCGCAATTTCGCTGTTGAGCTCCTACGTGAATTAGCGAGAGGAAGCGATGATACGTCTGGACCTTTGAGTGTCTAAACAAGTTCAGATGCGAAGTGTTTGTGGTTCCTTTCAGAGGTTACCAGTGGGAGATGAGGACCAGCCACAGCTTTCAGGGCTGGCACCTCTAGTGTAGGAGCAATCGCTGGACGTTCGCAATTTCGGTGTTGAGCTCTGACGTGAATTAGCGAGAGGAAGCGATGATACGTCTGGACCTTTGCGTGTCTAAACAAGTCAGAGGCCAAGTGTTTGTGGTTCGTTTGAGAGGTTACCAGTGGGAGATGAGGACCAGCCAGAGCTTTCAGGGCTGGCACCTTTAGTGTAGGAGCAATCGCTGGACATTCGCAATTTCGGTGTTGAGCTCTGACGTGAATTAGCGAGAGGAAGCGATGATACGTCTGGACCTTTGCGTGTCTAAACAAGTTCAGAGGCCAAGTGTTTGTGGTTTGTTTCAGAGGTTAGCAGTGGGAGATGAGGGCCAGCAAGAGCTTTCAGGGCTGGCACCTTTAGTGTAGGAGCAATCGCTGGACGTTCGCAATTTCGGTGTTGAGCTCTGACGTGAATTAGCAAGAGGAAGCGATGATACGTCTTGACCTTTGAGTGTGTAAACAAGTTCAGAGGCCAAGTGTTTGTGTTTCGTTTTAAAGGTTACCAGTGGGAGATGAGGACCAGCAAGAACTTTCAGGGCTGGCACCTTTAGTGTAGGAGCAATCGCTGGACGTTCGCAATTTCGGTGTTGAGCTCTGACGTGAATTAGCGAGAGGAAGCGATGATACGTCTGGAACTTTGAGTGTGTAAACAAGTTCAGAGGCCAAGTGTTTGTGGTTCGTTTGAGAGGTTAGCAGTGGGAGATGAGGACCAGCCACAGCTTTCAGGGCTGGCACCTTTAGTGTAGGAGCAATCGCTGGACGTTCGCAATTTTTGTGTTGAGCTCTGCAATGAATTAGGGAGAGGAAGCGATGATACGTCTGGACCTTTGAGTGTCTAAACAAGTTCAGAGGCCAAGTGTTTGTGGTTCGTTTGAGAGGTTACCAGTGGGAGATGAGGACCAGCCACAGCTTTCAGGGCTGGCACCTTTAGTGTAGGAGCAATCGCTGGACGTTCACAATTTCGGTGTTGAGCTCTGAGGTGAATTAGCGAGAGGAAGCGATGATACGTCTGGACCTTTGAGTGTCTAAACAAGTTCAGAGGCCAAGTGTTTGTGGTTTGTTTGAGAGGTTAGCAGTGGGAGATGAGGACCAGCAAGAGCTTTCAGGGCTGGCACCTTTAGTGTAGGAGCAATCGCTGGACGTTCACAATTTCGGTGTTGAGCTCTGACGTGAATTAGCGAGAGGAAGCGATGATATGTCTGGACCTTTGAGTGTCTAAACAAGTTCAGAGGCCAAGTGTTTGTGGTTCGTTTCAGAGGTTAGCAGTGGGAGATGAGGGCCAGCAAGAACTTTCAGGGCTGGCACCTTTAGTGTAGGAGCAATCGCTGGACGTTCGCAATTTCGGTGTTGAGCTCTGACGTGAATTAGCGAGAGGAAGCGATGATACGTCTGGAACTATGAGTGTCTAAACAAGTTCAGAGGCCAAGTGTTTGTGGTTCGTTTGAGAGGTTACCAGTGGGAGATGAGGACCAGCCACAGCTTTCAGGGCTGGCACCTTTAGTGTAGGAGCAATCGCTGGACGTACGCAATTTTTGTGTTGAGCTCTGCAATGAATTAGGGAGAGGAAGCGATGATACATCTGGACCTTTGAGTGTGTAAACAAGTTCAGAGGCCAAGTGTTTGTGTTCGTTTGAGAGGTTAGCAGTGGGAGATGAGGACCAGCCACAGCTTTCAGGGCTGGCACCTTTAGTGTAGGAGCAATCGCTGGACGTTCGCAATTTTGGTGTTGAGCTCTGCAATGAATTAGGGAGAGGAAGCGATGATACGTCTGGACCTTTGAGTGTCTAAACAAGTTCAGAGGCCAAGTGTTTGTGGTTCGTTTGAGAGGTTACCAGTGGGAGATGAGGACCAGCCACAGCTTTCAGGGCTGGCACCTCTAGTGTAGGAGCAATCGCTGGACGTTCGCAATTTCGGTGTTGAGCTCTGACGTGAATTAGCGAGAGGAAGCGATGATATCTCTGGACCTTTGAGTGTCTAAACAAGTTCAGAGGCCAAGTGTTTGTGGTTTGTTTCAGAGGTTAGCAGTGGGAGATGAGGGCCAGCAAGAGCTTTCAGGACTGGCACCTTTAGTGTAGGAGCAATCGCTGGACGTTCGCAATTTCGGTGTTGAGCTCTGACGTGAATTAGCGAGAGGAAGCGATGATACGTCTGGACCTTTGAGTGTCTAAACAAGTTCAGAGGCCAAGTGTTTGTGGTTCGTTTGAGAGGTTACCAGTGGGAGATGAGGACCAGCCACAGCTTTCAGGGCTGGCACCTCTAGTGTAGGAGCAATCGCTGGACGTTCGCAATTTCGGTGTTGAGCTCTGACGTGAATTAGCGAGAGGAAGCGATGATATGTCTGGACCTTTGAGTGTGTAAACAAGTTCAGAGGCCAAGTGTTTGTGGTTCGTTTCAGAGGTTAGCAGTGGGAGATGAGGGCCAGCAAGAACTTTCAGGGCTGGCACCTTTAGTGTAGGAGCAATCGCTGGACGTTCGCAATTTCGGTGTTGAGCTCTGACGTGAATTAGCGAGAGGAAGCGATGATACGTCTGGAACTTTGAGTGTGTAAACAAGTTCAGAGGCCAAGTGTTTGTGGTTCGTTTGAGAGGTTAGCAGTGGGAGATGAGGACCAGCCACAGCTTTCAGGGCTGGCACCTTTAGTGTAGGAGCAATCGCTGGACGTTCGCAATTTTTGTGTTGAGCTCTGCAATGAATTAGGGAGAGGAAGCGATGATACATCTGGACCTTTGAGTGTGTAAACAAGTTCAGAGGCCAAGTGTTTGTGGTTCGTTTGAGAGGTTATCAGTGGGAGATGAGGACCAGCAAGAGCTTTCAGGGCTGGCACCTTTAGTGTAGGAGCAATCGCTGGACGTTCGCAATTTTGGTGTTGAGCTCTGCAATGAATTAGGGAGAGGAAGCGATGATACGTCTGGACCTTTGAGTGTCTAAACAAGTTCAGAGGCCAAGTGTTTGTGGTTCGTTTTAGAGGTTACCAGTGGGAGATGAGGACCAGCAAGAGCTTTCAGGGCTGGCACCTTTAGTGTAGGAGCAATCGCTGGACATTCGCAATTTCGGTGTTGAGCTCTGACGTGAATTAGCAAGAGGAAGCGATGATACGTCTGGACCTTTGAGTGTGTAAACAAGTTCAGGGGCCAAGTGTTTGTGGTTCGTTTGAGAGGTTAGCAGTGGGAGATGAGGACCAGCCAGAGCTTTCAGGGCTGGCACCTTTAGTGTAGGAGCAATCGCTGGACGTTCGCAATTTCGGTGTTGAGCTCTGACGTGAATTAGCGAGAGGAAGCGATGGTATGTCTGGACCTTTGAGTGTGTAAACAAGTTCAGAGGCCAAGTGTTTGTGATTCGTTTTAAAGGTTACCAGTGGGAGATGAGGACCAGCAAGAACTTTCAGGGCTGGCACCTTTAGTGTAGGAGCAATCGCTGGACGTTCGCAATTTCGCTGTTGAGCTCTGACGTGAATTAGCAAGAGGAAGCGATGATATGTCTGGACCTTTGAGTGTGTAAACAAGTTCAGAGGCCAAGTGTTTGTGGTTCGTTTTAAAGGTTACCAGTGGGAGATGAGGACCAGCAAGAACTTTCAGGGCTGGCACCTTTAGTGTAGGAGCAATCGCTGGACGTTCGCAATTTCGGTGTTGAGCTCTGACGTGAATTAGCGAGAGGAAGCGATGATACGTCTGGACCTTTGAGTGTCTAAACAAGTTCAGATGCGAAGTGTTTGTGGTTCCTTTCAGAGGTTACCAGTGGGAGATGAGGACCAGCCACAGCTTTCAGGGCTGGCACCTCTAGTGTAGGAGCAATCGCTGGACGTTCGCAATTTCGGTGTTGAGCTCTGACGTGAATTAGCGAGAGGAAGCGATGATATGTCTGGACCTTTGAGTGTCTAAACAAGTTCAGAGGCCAAGTGTTTGTGGTTCGTTTGAGAGGTTACCAGTGGGAGATGAGGACCAGCCACAGCTTTCAGAGCTGGCACCTTTAGTGTAGGAGCAATCGCTGGACGTTCGCAATTTCGGTGTTGAGCTCTGACGTGAATTAGCGAGAGGAAGCAATGATACGTCTCGACCTTTGCGTGTCTAAACAAGTTCAGAGGCCAAGTGTTTGTGGTTCGTTGGAGAGGTTACCAGTGGGAGATGAGGACCAGCCACAGCTTTCAGGGCTGACACCTTTAGTGTAGGAGCAATCGCTGGACGTTCGCAATTTCGGTGTTGAGCTCTGACGTGAATTAGCGAGAGGAAGCGATGATACGTCTGGACCTTTGAGTGTGTAAACAAGTTCAGAGGCCAAGTGTTTGTGGTTCGTTTGAGAGGTTACCAGTGGGAGATGAGGACCAGCAAGAGCTTTCGGGGCTGGCACCTTTATTGTAGGAGCAATCGCTGGACGTTTGAAATTTCGGTGTTGAGCTCTGACGTGAATTTGCAAGAGGAAGCGATGATACGTCTGGACCTTCGCGTGTCTAAACAAGTTCAGAGGCCAAGTTTTGGTGGTTCGTTTGAGAGGTTACCACTGGGAGATGAGGACCAACCACAGCTTTCAGGGCTGGCACCTTTAGTGTAGGAGCAATCGCTGGACGTTCGCAATTTTGGTGTTGAGCTCTGACATGAATTAGGGAGAGGAAGCGATGATACGTCTGGACCTTTGAGTGTCTAAACAAGTTCAGAGGCCAAGTGTTTGTGGTTCGTTTGAGAGGTTACCAGTGGGAGATGAGGACCAGCAAGAGCTTTCAGGGCTGGCACCTTTAGTGTAGGAGCAATCGCTGGACGTTTGCAATTTTGGTGTTGAGCTCTGACATGAATTAGCGAGAGGAAGCGATGATACGTCTGGACCTTTGCGTGTCTAAACAAGTTCAGAGGCCAAGTGTTTGTGGTTCGTTTGAGAGGTTAGCAGTGGGAGATGAGGGCCAGCAAGAGCTTTCAGGACTGGCACCTTTAGTGTAGGAGCAATCGCTGGACGTTCGCAATTTCGGTGTTGAGCTCTGACGTGAATTAGCGAGAGGAAGCGATGATACGTCTCGATCTTTGAGTATCTAAACAAGTTCAGAGGCCAAGTGTTTGTGGTTCGTTTGAGAGGTTAGCAGTGGGAGATGAGGACCAGCTACAGCTTTCAGGGCTGGCACCTTTAGTGTAGGAGCAATCGCTGGACGTTCACAATTTCGCTGTTGAGCTCCTACGTGAATTAGCGAGAGGAAGCGATGATACGTCTGGACCTTTGAGTGTGTAAACAAGTTCAGATGCGAAGTGTTTGTGGTTCCTTTCAGAGGTTACCAGTGGGAGATGAGGACCAGCCACAGCTTTCAGGGCTGGCACCTCTAGTGTAGGAGCAATCGCTGGACGTTCGCAATTTCGGTGTTGAGCTCTGACGTGAATTAGCGAGAGGAAGCGATGATACGTCTGGACCTTTGCGTGTCTAAACAAGTTCAGAGGCCAAGTGTTTGTGGTTCGTTTGAGAGGTTACCAGTGGGAGATGAGGACCAGCCAGAGCTTTCAGGGCTGGCACCTTTAGTGTAGGAGCAATCGCTGGACATTCGCAATTTCGGTGTTGAGCTCTGACGTGAATTAGCGAGAGGAAGCGATGATACGTCTGGACCTTTGCGTGTCTAAACAAGTTCAGAGGCCAAGTGTTTGTGGTTTGTTTCAGAGGTTAGCAGTGGGAGATGAGGGCCAGCAAGAGCTTTCAGGGCTGGCACCTTTAGTGTAGGAGCAATCGCTGGACGTTCGCAATTTCGGTGTTGAGCTCTGACGTGAATTAGCAAGAGGAAGCGATGATACGTCTGGACCTTTGAGTGTGTAAACAAGTTCAGAGGCCAAGTGTTTGTGTTTCGTTTTAAAGGTTACCAGTGGGAGATGAGGACCAGCAAGAACTTTCAGGGCTGGCACCTTTAGTGTAGGAGCAATCGCTGGACGTTCGCAATTTCGGTGTTGAGCTCTGACGTGAATTAGCGAGAGGAAGCGATGATACGTCTGGAACTTTGAGTGTCTAAACAAGTTCAGAGGCCAAGTGTTTGTGGTTCGTTTGAGAGGTTAGCAGTGGGAGATGAGGACCAGCCACAGCTTTCAGGGCTGGCACCTTTAGTGTAGGAGCAATCGCTGGACGTTCGCAATTTTTGTGTTGAGCTCTGCAATGAATTAGGGAGAGGAAGCGATGATACGTCTGGACCTTTGAGTGTCTAAACAAGTTCAGAGGCCAAGTGTTTGTGGTTCGTTTGAGAGGTTACCAGTGGGAGATGAGGACCAGCCACAGCTTTCAGGGCTGGCACCTTTAGTGTAGGAGCAATCGCTGGACGTTCACAATTTCGGTGTTGAGCTCTGAGGTGAATTAGCGAGAGGAAGCGATGATACGTCTGGACCTTTGAGTGTCTAAACAAGTTCAGAGGCCAAGTGTTTGTGGTTTGTTTGAGAGGTTAGCAGTGGGAGATGAGGACCAGCAAGAGCTTTCAGGGCTGGCACCTTTAGTGTAGGAGCAATCGCTGGACGTTCACAATTTCGGTGTTGAGCTCTGACGTGAATTAGCGAGAGGAAGCGATGATATGTCTGGACCTTTGAGTGTCTAAACAAGTTCAGAGGCCAAGTGTTTGTGGTTCGTTTCAGAGGTTAGCAGTGGGAGATGAGGGCCAGCAAGAACTTTCAGGGCTGGCACCTTTAGTGTAGGAGCAATCGCTGGACGTTCGCAATTTCGGTGTTGAGCTCTGACGTGAATTAGCGAGAGGAAGCGATGATACGTCTGGAACTATGAGTGTCTAAACAAGTTCAGAGGCCAAGTGTTTGTGGTTCGTTTGAGAGGTTACCAGTGGGAGATGAGGACCAGCCACAGCTTTCAGGGCTGGCACCTTTAGTGTAGGAGCAATCGCTGGACGTACGCAATTTTTGTGTTGAGCTCTGCAATGAATTAGGGAGAGGAAGCGATGATACATCTGGACCTTTGAGTGTCTAAACAAGTTCAGAGGCCAAGTGTTTGTGGTTTGTTTCAGAGGTTAGCAGTGGGAGATGAGGGCCAGCAAGAGCTTTCAGGACTGGCACCTTTAGTGTAGGAGCAATCGCTGGACGTTCGCAATTTCGGTGTTGAGCTCTGACGTGAATTAGGGAGAGGAAGCGATGATACGTCTGGACCTTTGAGTGTGTAAACAAGTTCAGAGGCCAAGTGTTTGTGGTTCGTTTGAGAGGTTACCAGTGGGAGATGAGGACCAGCCACAGCTTTCAGGGCTGGCACCTCTAGTGTAGGAGCAATCGCTGGACGTTCGCAATTTCGGTGTTGAGCTCTGACGTGAATTAGCGAGAGGAAGCGATGATATGTCTGGACCTTTGAGTGTGTAAACAAGTTCAGAGGCCAAGTGTTTGTGGTTCGTTTCAGAGGTTAGCAGTGGGAGATGAGGGCCAGCAAGAACTTTCAGGGCTGGCACCTTTAGTGTAGGAGCAATCGCTGGACGTTCGCAATTTCGGTGTTGAGCTCTGACGTGAATTAGCGAGAGGAAGCGATGATACGTCTGGAACTTTGAGTGTGTAAACAAGTTCAGAGGCCAAGTGTTTGTGGTTCGTTTGAGAGGTTACCAGTGGGAGATGAGGACCAGCCACAGCTTTCAGGGCTGGCACCTTTAGTGTAGGAGCAATCGCTGGACGTTCGCAATTTTTGTGTTGAGCTCTGCAATGAATTAGGGAGAGGAAGCGATGATACATCTGGACCTTTGAGTGTGTAAACAAGTTCAGAGGCCAAGTGTTTGTGGTTCGTTTGAGAGGTTATCAGTGGGAGATGAGGACCAGCAAGAGCTTTCAGGGCTGGCACCTTTAGTGTAGGAGCAATCGCTGGACGTTCGCAATTTTGGTGTTGAGCTCTGCAATGAATTAGGGAGAGGAAGCGATGATACGTCTGGACCTTTGAGTGTCTAAACAAGTTCAGAGGCCAAGTGTTTGTGGTTCGTTTTAGAGGTTACCAGTGGGAGATGAGGACCAGCAAGAGCTTTCAGGGCTGGCACCTTTAGTGTAGGAGCAATCGCTGGACATTCGCAATTTCGGTGTTGAGCTCTGACGTGAATTAGCAAGAGGAAGCGATGATACGTCTGGACCTTTGAGTGTCTAAACAAGTTCAGGGGCCAAGTGTTTGTGGTTCGTTTGAGAGGTTAGCAGTGGGAGATGAGGACCAGCCAGAGCTTTCAGGGCTGGCACCTTTAGTGTAGGAGCAATCGCTGGACGTTCGCAATTTCGGTGTTGAGCTCTGACGTGAATTAGCGAGAGGAAGCGATGGTATGTCTGGACCTTTGAGTGTGTAAACAAGTTCAGAGGCCAAGTGTTTGTGATTCGTTTTAAAGGTTACCAGTGGGAGATGAGGACCAGCAAGAACTTTCAGGGCTGGCACCTTTAGTGTAGGAGCAATCGCTGGACGTTCGCAATTTCGCTGTTGAGCTCTGACGTGAATTAGCAAGAGGAAGCGATGATATGTCTGGACCTTTGAGTGTGTAAACAAGTTCAGAGGCCAAGTGTTTGTGGTTCGTTTTAAAGGTTACCAGTGGGAGATGAGGACCAGCAAGAACTTTCAGGGCTGGCACCTTTAGTGTAGGAGCAATCGCTGGACGTTCGCAATTTCGGTGTTGAGCTCTGACGTGAATTAGCGAGAGGAAGCGATGATACGTCTGGACCTTTGAGTGTCTAAACAAGTTCAGATGCGAAGTGTTTGTGGTTCCTTTCAGAGGTTACCAGTGGGAGATGAGGACCAGCCACAGCTTTCAGGGCTGGCACCTCTAGTGTAGGAGCAATCGCTGGACGTTCGCAATTTCGGTGTTGAGCTCTGACGTGAATTAGCGAGAGGAAGCGATGATATGTCTGGACCTTTGAGTGTCTAAACAAGTTCAGAGGCCAAGTGTTTGTGGTTCGTTTGAGAGGTTACCAGTTGGAGATGAGGACCAGCCACAGCTTTCAGAGCTGGCACCTTTAGTGTAGGAGCAATCGCTGGACGTTCGCAATTTCGGTGTTGAGCTCTGACGTGAATTAGCGAGAGGAAGCAATGATACGTCTCGACCTTTGCGTGTCTAAACAAGTTCAGAGGCCAAGTGTTTGTGGTTCGTTGGAGAGGTTACCAGTGGGAGATGAGGACCAGCCACAGCTTTCAGGGCTGACACCTTTAGTGTAGGAGCAATCGCTGGACGTTCGCAATTTCGGTGTTGAGCTCTGACGTGAATTAGCGAGAGGAAGCGATGATACGTCTGGAACTTTGAGTGTGTAAACAAGTTCAGAGGCCAAGTGTTTGTGGTTCGTTTGAGAGGTTACCAGTGGGAGATGAGGACCAGCAAGAGCTTTCGGGGCTGGCACCTTTATTGTAGGAGCAATCGCTGGACGTTTGAAATTTCGGTGTTGAGCTCTGACGTGAATTTGCAAGAGGAAGCGATGATACGTCTGGACCTTCGCGTGTCTAAACAAGTTCAGAGGCCAAGTTTTGGTGGTTCGTTTGAGAGGTTACCACTGGGAGATGAGGACCAACCACAGCTTTCAGGGCTGGCACCTTTAGTGTAGGAGCAATCGCTGGACGTTCGCAATTTTGGTGTTGAGCTCTGACATGAATTAGGGAGAGGAAGCGATGATACGTCTGGACCTTTGAGTGTCTAAACAAGTTCAGAGGCCAAGTGTTTGTGGTTCGTTTGAGAGGTTACCAGTGGGAGATGAGGACCAGCAAGAGCTTTCAGGGCTGGCACCTTTAGTGTAGGAGCAATCGCTGGACGTTTGCAATTTTGGTGTTGAGCTCTGACATGAATTAACGAGAGGAAGCGATGATACGTCTGGACCTTTGCGTGTCTAAACAAGTTCAGAGGCCAAGTGTTTGTGGTTCGTTTGAGAGGTTAGCAGTGGGAGATGAGGGCCAGCAAGAGCTTTCAGGACTGGCACCTTTAGTGTAGGAGCAATCGCTGGACGTTCGCAATTTCGGTGTTGAGCTCTGACGTGAATTAGCGAGAGGAAGCGATGATACGTCTCGATCTTTGAGTATCTAAACAAGTTCAGAGGCCAAGTGTTTGTGGTTCGTTTGAGAGGTTAGCAGTGGGAGATGAGGACCAGCTACAGCTTTCAGGGCTGGCACCTTTAGTGTAGGAGCAATCGCTGGACGTTCGCAATTTTTGTGTTGAACTCTGCAATGAATTAGGGAGAGGAAGCCATGATACGTCTGGACCTTTGAGTGTCTAAACAAGTTCAGAGGCCAAGTGTTTGTGGTTCGTTTGAGAGGTTACCAGTGGGAGATGAGGACCAGCCACAGCTTTCAGGGCTGGCACCTTTAGTGTAGGAGCAATCGCTGGACGTTCACAATTTTGGTGTTGAGCTCTGACGTGAATTAGCGAGAGGAAGCGATGGTATGTCTGGACCTTTGAGTGTCTAAACAAGTTCAGAGGCCAAGTGTTTGTGGTTCGTTTCAGAGGTTAGCAGTGGGAGATGAGGGCCAGCAAGAACTTTCAGGGCTGGCACCTTTAGTGTAGGAGCAATCGCTGGACGTTCGCAATTTGGGTGTTGAGCTCTGACGTGAATTAGCGAGAGGAAGCGATGATACGTCTGGAACTTTGAGTGTGTAAACAAGTTCAGAGGCCAAGTGTTTGTGGTTCGTTTGAGAGGTTACCAGTGGGAGATGAGGACCAGCCAGAGCTTTCAGGGCTGGCACCTTTAGTGTAGGAGCAATCGCTGGACGTTCGCAATTTTTGTGTTGAGCTCTGCAATGAATTAGGGAGAGGAAGCGATGATACATCTGGACCTTTGAGTGTGTAAACAAGTTCAGAGGCCAAGTGTTTGTGGTTCGTTTGAGAGGTTAGCAGTGGGAGATGAGGACCAGCCACAGCTTTCAGGGCTGGCACCTTTAGTGTAGGAGCAATCGCTGGACGTTCGCAATTTTGGTGTTCAGCTCTGCAATGAATTAGGGAGAGGAAGCGATGATACGTCTGGACCTTTGAGTGTCTAAACAAGTTCAGAGGCCAAGTGTTTGTGGTTCGTTTTAGAGGTTACCAGTGGGAGATGAGGACCAGCAAGAGCTTTCAGGGCTGGCACCTTTAGTGTAGGAGTAATCGCTGGACGTTTGCAATTTTGGTGTTGAGCTCTGACATGAATTAGGGAGAGGAAGCGATGATACGTCTGGACCTTTGCGTGTCTAAACAAGTTCAGAGGCCAAGTGTTTGTGGTTCGTTTGAGAGGTTAGCAGTGGGAGATGAGGGCCAGCAAGAGCTTTCAGGACTGGCACCTTTAGTGTAGGAGCAATCGCTGGACGTTCGCAATTTCGGTGTTGAGCTCTGACGTGAATTAGCAAGAGGAAGCGATGATACGTCTGGACCTTTGAGTGTCTAAACAAGTTCAGGGGCCAAGTGTTTGTGGTTCGTTTGAGAGGTTACCAGTGGGAGATGAGGACCAGCCAGAGCTTTCAGGGCTGGCACCTTTAGTGTAGGAGCAATCGCTGGACGTTTGAAATTTCGGTGTTGAGCTCTGACGTGAATTAGCGAGAGGAAGCTATGATATGTCTGGACCTTTGAGTGTGTAAACAAGTTCAGAGGCCAAGTGTTTGTGGTTCGTTTTAAAGGTTACCAGTGGGAGATGAGGACCAGCAAGAACTTTCAGGGCTGGCACCTTTAGTGTAGGAGCAATCGCTGGACGTTCGCAATTTCGCTGTTGAGCTCTGACGTGAATTAGCGAGAGGAAGCGATGATACGTCTGGACCTTTGAGTGTCTAAACAAGTTCAGATGCGAAGTGTTTGTGGTTCCTTTCAGAGGTTACCAGTGGGAGATGAGGACCAGCCACAGCTTTCAGGGCTGGCACCTCTAGTGTAGGAGCAATCGCTGGACGTTCGCAATTTCGGTGTTGAGCTCTGACGTGAATTAGCGAGAGGAAGCGATGATACGTCTGGACCTTTGCGTGTCTAAACAAGTTCAGAGGCCAAGTGTTTGTGGTTCGTTTGAGAGGTTACCAGTGGGAGATGAGGACCAGCCACAGCTTTCAGGGCTGGCACCTTTAGTGTAGGAGCAATCGCTGGACATTCGCAATTTCGGTGTTGAGCTCTGACGTGAATTAGCGAGAGGAAGCGATGATACGTCTGGACCTTTGCGTGTCTAAACAAGTTCAGAGGCGAAGTGTTTGTGGTTCGTTTGAGAGGTTACCAGTGGGAGATGAGGACCAGCAAGAGCTTTCAGGACTGGCACCTTTAGTGTAGGAGCAATCGCTGGACGTTCGCAATTTCGGTGTTGAGCTCTGACGTGAATTAGCAAGAGGAAGCGATGATACGTCTGGACCTTTGAGTGTGTAAACAAGTTCAGAGGCCAAGTGTTTGTGTTTCGTTTTAAAGGTTACCAGTGGGAGATGAGGACCAGCAAGAACTTTCAGGGCTGGCACCTTTAGTGTAGGAGCAATCGCTGGACGTTCGCAATTTCGGTGTTGAGCTCTGACGTGAATTAGCGAGAGGAAGCGATGATACGTCTGGACCTTTGAGTGTGTAAACAAGTTCAGAGGCCAAGTGTTTGTGGTTCGTTTGAGAGGTTACCAGTGGGAGATGAGGACCAGCCACAGCTTTCAGGGCTGGCACCTTTAGTGTAGGAGCAATCGCTGGACGTTCGCAATTTTTGTGTTGAGCTCTGCAATGAATTAGGGAGAGGAAGCCATGATACGTCTGGACCTTTGAGTGTCTAAACAAGTTCAGAGGCCAAGTGTTTGTGGTTTGTTTGAGAGGTTACCAGTGGGAGATGAGGACCAGCCACAGCTTTCAGGGCTGGCACCTTTAGTGTAGGAGCAATCGCTGGACGTTCACAATTTTGGTGTTGAGCTCTGACGTGAATTAGCGAGAGGAAGCGATGGTATGTCTGGACCTTTGAGTGTCTAAACAAGTTCAGAGGCCAAGTGTTTGTGGTTCGTTTCAGAGGTTAGCAGTGGGAGATGAGGGCCAGCAAGAACTTTCAGGGCTGGCACCTTTAGTGTAGGAGCAATCGCTGGACGTTCGCAATTTGGGTGTTGAGCTCTGACGTGAATTAGCGAGAGGAAGCGATGATACGTCTGGAACTTTGAGTGTGTAAACAAGTTCAGAGGCCAAGTGTTTGTGGTTCGTTTGAGAGGTTACCAGTGGGAGATGAGGACCAGCCAGAGCTTTCAGGGCTGGCACCTTTAGTGTAGGAGCAATCGCTGGACGTTCGCAATTTTTGTGTTGAGCTCTGCAATGAATTAGGGAGAGGAAGCGATGATACATCTGGACCTTTGAGTGTGTAAACAAGTTCAGAGGCCAAGTGTTTGTGGTTCGTTTGAGAGGTTAGCAGTGGGAGATGAGGACCAGCCACAGCTTTCAGGGCTGGCACCTTTAGTGTAGGAGCAATCGCTGGACGTTCGCAATTTTGGTGTTGAGCTCTGCAATGAATTAGGGAGAGGAAGCGATGATACGTCTGGACCTTTGAGTGTCTAAACAAGTTCAGAGGCCAAGTGTTTGTGGTTCGTTTTAGAGGTTACCAGTGGGAGATGAGGACCAGCAAGAGCTTTCAGGGCTGGCACCTTTAGTGTAGGAGTAATCGCTGGACGTTTGCAATTTTGGTGTTGAGCTCTGACATGAATTAGGGAGAGGAAGCGATGATACGTCTGGACCTTTGCGTGTCTAAACAAGTTCAGAGGCCAAGTGTTTGTGGTTCGTTTGAGAGGTTAGCAGTGGGAGATGAGGGCCAGCAAGAGCTTTCAGGACTGGCACCTTTAGTGTAGGAGCAATCGCTGGACGTTCGCAATTTCGGTGTTGAGCTCTGACGTGAATTAGCAAGAGGAAGCGATGATACGTCTGGACCTTTGAGTGTCTAAACAAGTTCAGGGGCCAAGTGTTTGTGGTTCGTTTGAGAGGTTACCAGTGGGAGATGAGGACCAGCCAGAGCTTTCAGGGCTGGCACCTTTAGTGTAGGAGCAATCGCTGGACGTTTGAAATTTCGGTGTTGAGCTCTGACGTGAATTAGCGAGAGGAAGCTATGATATGTCTGGACCTTTGAGTGTGTAAACAAGTTCAGAGGCCAAGTGTTTGTGGTTCGTTTTAAAGGTTACCAGTGGGAGATGAGGACCAGCAAGAACTTTCAGGGCTGGCACCTTTAGTGTAGGAGCAATCGCTGGACGTTCGCAATTTCGCTGTTGAGCTCTGACGTGAATTAGCGAGAGGAAGCGATGATACGTCTGGACCTTTGAGTGTCTAAACAAGTTCAGATGCGAAGTGTTTGTGGTTCCTTTCAGAGGTTACCAGTGGGAGATGAGGACCAGCCACAGCTTTCAGGGCTGGCACCTCTAGTGTAGGAGCAATCGCTGGACGTTCGCAATTTCGGTGTTGAGCTCTGACGTGAATTAGCGAGAGGAAGCGATGATACGTCTGGACCTTTGCGTGTCTAAACAAGTTCAGAGGCCAAGTGTTTGTGGTTCGTTTGAGAGGTTACCAGTGGGAGATGAGGACCAGCCACAGCTTTCAGGGCTGGCACCTTTAGTGTAGGAGCAATCGCTGGACATTCGCAATTTCGGTGTTGAGCTCTGACGTGAATTAGCGAGAGGAAGCGATGATACGTCTGGACCTTTGCGTGTCTAAACAAGTTCAGAGGCGAAGTGTTTGTGGTTCGTTTGAGAGGTTACCAGTGGGAGATGAGGACCAGCAAGAGCTTTCAGGACTGGCACCTTTAGTGTAGGAGCAATCGCTGGACGTTCGCAATTTCGGTGTTGAGCTCTGACGTGAATTAGCAAGAGGAAGCGATGATACGTCTGGACCTTTGAGTGTGTAAACAAGTTCAGAGGCCAAGTGTTTGTGTTTCGTTTTAAAGGTTACCAGTGGGAGATGAGGACCAGCAAGAACTTTCAGGGCTGGCACCTTTAGTGTAGGAGCAATCGCTGGACGTTCGCAATTTCGGTGTTGAGCTCTGACGTGAATTAGCGAGAGGAAGCGATGATACGTCTGGACCTTTGAGTGTGTAAACAAGTTCAGAGGCCAAGTGTTTGTGGTTCGTTTGAGAGGTTACCAGTGGGAGATGAGGACCAGCCACAGCTTTCAGGGCTGGCACCTTTAGTGTAGGAGCAATCGCTGGACGTTCGCAATTTTTGTGTTGAGCTCTGCAATGAATTAGGGAGAGGAAGCGATGATACGTCTGGACCTTTGAGTGTCTAAACAAGTTCAGAGGCCAAGTGTTTGTGGTTTGTTTGAGAGGTTACCAGTGGGAGATGAGGACCAGCCACAGCTTTCAGGGCTGGCACCTTTAGTGTAGGAGCAATCGCTGGACGTTCACAATTTCGGTGTTGAGCTCTGACGTGAATTAGCGAGAGGAAGCGATGATACGTCTGGA
This sequence comes from Gavia stellata, assembly GCF_030936135.1. Lineage (NCBI taxonomy): Eukaryota > Metazoa > Chordata > Aves > Gaviiformes > Gaviidae > Gavia > Gavia stellata. The sequence continues at coordinate 13,883 of NW_026776377.1, read as the reverse complement.
CCTTTGAGTGTGTAAACAAGTTCAGAGGCCAAGTGTTTGTGGTTTGTTTGAGAGGTTACCAGTGGGAGATGAGGACCAGCCACAGCTTTCAGGGCTGGCACCTTTAGTGTAGGAGCAATCGCTGGACGTTCACAATTTCGGTGTTGAGCTCTGACGTGAATTAGCGAGAGGAAGCGATGATATGTCTGGACCTTTGAGTGTCTAAACAAGTTCAGAGGCCAAGTGTTTGTGGTTCGTTTCAGAGGTTAGCAGTGGGAGATGAGGGCCAGCAAGAACTTTCAGGGCTGGCACCTTTAGTGTAGGAGCAATCGCTGGACGTTCGCAATTTCGGTGTTGAGCTCTGACGTGAATTAGCGAGAGGAAGCGATGATACGTCTGGAACTATGAGTGTCTAAACAAGTTCAGAGGCCAAGTGTTTGTGGTTCGTTTGAGAGGTTACCAGTGGGAGATGAGGACCAGCAAGAACTTTCAGGGCTGGCACCTTTATTGTAGGAGCAATCGCTGGACGTTCGCAATTTCGGTGTTGAGCTCTGACGTGAATTAGCGAGAGGAAGCGATGATACGTCTGGACCTTTGAGTGTAAACAAGTTCAGATGCCAAGTGTTTGTGGTTCGTTTGAGAGGTTACCAGTGGGAGATGAGGACCAGCCAGAGCTTTCAGGGCTGGCACCTTTAGTGTAGGAGCAATCGCTGGACGTTCGCAATTTTGGTGTTGAGCTCTGACGTGAATTAGCGAGAGGAAGCGATGATACGTCTGGACCTTTGCGTGTGTAAATAAGTTCAGAGGCCAAGTGTTTGTGGTTCGTTTGAGAGGTTACCAGTGGGAGATGAGGACCAGCCACAGCTTTCAGGGCTGGCACCTTTAGTGTAGGAGCAATCGCTGGACGTTCGCAATTTCGGTGTTGAGCTCTGACGTGAATTAGCGAGAGGAAGCGATGATACGTCTGGACCTTTGCGTGTCTAAACAAGTTCAGAGGCGAAGTGTTTGTGGTTCGTTTGAGAGGTTACCAGTGGGAGATGAGGACCAGCAAGAGCTTTCAGGACTGGCACCTTTAGTGTAGGAGCAATCGCTGGACGTTCGCAATTTCGGTGTTGAGCTCTGACGTGAATTAGCAAGAGGAAGCGATGATACGTCTGGACCTTTGAGTGTGTAAACAAGTTCAGAGGCCAAGTGTTTGTGTTTCGTTTTAAAGGTTACCAGTGGGAGATGAGGACCAGCAAGAACTTTCAGGGCTGGCACCTTTAGTGTAGGAGCAATCGCTGGACGTTCGCAATTTCGGTGTTGAGCTCTGACGTGAATTAGCGAGAGGAAGCGATGATACGTCTGGACCTTTGAGTGTGTAAACAAGTTCAGAGGCCAAGTGTTTGTGGTTCGTTTGAGAGGTTACCAGTGGGAGATGAGGACCAGCCACAGCTTTCAGGGCTGGCACCTTTAGTGTAGGAGCAATCGCTGGACGTTCGCAATTTTTGTGTTGAGCTCTGCAATGAATTAGGGAGAGGAAGCCATGATACGTCTGGACCTTTGAGTGTCTAAACAAGTTCAGAGGCCAAGTGTTTGTGGTTTGTTTGAGAGGTTACCAGTGGGAGATGAGGACCAGCCACAGCTTTCAGGGCTGGCACCTTTAGTGTAGGAGCAATCGCTGGACGTTCACAATTTTGGTGTTGAGCTCTGACGTGAATTAGCGAGAGGAAGCGATGGTATGTCTGGACCTTTGAGTGTCTAAACAAGTTCAGAGGCCAAGTGTTTGTGGTTCGTTTCAGAGGTTAGCAGTGGGAGATGAGGGCCAGCAAGAACTTTCAGGGCTGGCACCTTTAGTGTAGGAGCAATCGCTGGACGTTCGCAATTTGGGTGTTGAGCTCTGACGTGAATTAGCGAGAGGAAGCGATGATACGTCTGGAACTTTGAGTGTGTAAACAAGTTCAGAGGCCAAGTGTTTGTGGTTCGTTTGAGAGGTTACCAGTGGGAGATGAGGACCAGCCAGAGCTTTCAGGGCTGGCACCTTTAGTGTAGGAGCAATCGCTGGACGTTCGCAATTTTTGTGTTGAGCTCTGCAATGAATTAGGGAGAGGAAGCGATGATACATCTGGACCTTTGAGTGTGTAAACAAGTTCAGAGGCCAAGTGTTTGTGGTTCGTTTGAGAGGTTAGCAGTGGGAGATGAGGACCAGCCACAGCTTTCAGGGCTGGCACCTTTAGTGTAGGAGCAATCGCTGGACGTTCGCAATTTTGGTGTTGAGCTCTGCAATGAATTAGGGAGAGGAAGCGATGATACGTCTGGACCTTTGAGTGTCTAAACAAGTTCAGAGGCCAAGTGTTTGTGGTTCGTTTTAGAGGTTACCAGTGGGAGATGAGGACCAGCAAGAGCTTTCAGGGCTGGCACCTTTAGTGTAGGAGTAATCGCTGGACGTTTGCAATTTTGGTGTTGAGCTCTGACATGAATTAGGGAGAGGAAGCGATGATACGTCTGGACCTTTGCGTGTCTAAACAAGTTCAGAGGCCAAGTGTTTGTGGTTCGTTTGAGAGGTTAGCAGTGGGAGATGAGGGCCAGCAAGAGCTTTCAGGACTGGCACCTTTAGTGTAGGAGCAATCGCTGGACGTTCGCAATTTCGGTGTTGAGCTCTGACGTGAATTAGCAAGAGGAAGCGATGATACGTCTGGACCTTTGAGTGTCTAAACAAGTTCAGGGGCCAAGTGTTTGTGGTTCGTTTGAGAGGTTACCAGTGGGAGATGAGGACCAGCCAGAGCTTTCAGGGCTGGCACCTTTAGTGTAGGAGCAATCGCTGGACGTTTGAAATTTCGGTGTTGAGCTCTGACGTGAATTAGCGAGAGGAAGCTATGATATGTCTGGACCTTTGAGTGTGTAAACAAGTTCAGAGGCCAAGTGTTTGTGGTTCGTTTTAAAGGTTACCAGTGGGAGATGAGGACCAGCAAGAACTTTCAGGGCTGGCACCTTTAGTGTAGGAGCAATCGCTGGACGTTCGCAATTTCGCTGTTGAGCTCTGACGTGAATTAGCGAGAGGAAGCGATGATACGTCTGGACCTTTGAGTGTCTAAACAAGTTCAGATGCGAAGTGTTTGTGGTTCCTTTCAGAGGTTACCAGTGGGAGATGAGGACCAGCCACAGCTTTCAGGGCTGGCACCTCTAGTGTAGGAGCAATCGCTGGACGTTCGCAATTTCGGTGTTGAGCTCTGACGTGAATTAGCGAGAGGAAGCGATGATACGTCTGGACCTTTGCGTGTCTAAACAAGTTCAGAGGCCAAGTGTTTGTGGTTCGTTTGAGAGGTTACCAGTGGGAGATGAGGACCAGCCACAGCTTTCAGGGCTGGCACCTTTAGTGTAGGAGCAATCGCTGGACATTCGCAATTTCGGTGTTGAGCTCTGACGTGAATTAGCGAGAGGAAGCGATGATACGTCTGGACCTTTGCGTGTCTAAACAAGTTCAGAGGCGAAGTGTTTGTGGTTCGTTTGAGAGGTTACCAGTGGGAGATGAGGACCAGCAAGAGCTTTCAGGACTGGCACCTTTAGTGTAGGAGCAATCGCTGGACGTTCGCAATTTCGGTGTTGAGCTCTGACGTGAATTAGCAAGAGGAAGCGATGATACGTCTGGACCTTTGAGTGTGTAAACAAGTTCAGAGGCCAAGTGTTTGTGTTTCGTTTTAAAGGTTACCAGTGGGAGATGAGGACCAGCAAGAACTTTCAGGGCTGGCACCTTTAGTGTAGGAGCAATCGCTGGACGTTCGCAATTTCGGTGTTGAGCTCTGACGTGAATTAGCGAGAGGAAGCGATGATACGTCTGGACCTTTGAGTGTGTAAACAAGTTCAGAGGCCAAGTGTTTGTGGTTCGTTTGAGAGGTTACCAGTGGGAGATGAGGACCAGCCACAGCTTTCAGGGCTGGCACCTTTAGTGTAGGAGCAATCGCTGGACGTTCGCAATTTTTGTGTTGAGCTCTGCAATGAATTAGGGAGAGGAAGCGATGATACGTCTGGACCTTTGAGTGTCTAAACAAGTTCAGAGGCCAAGTGTTTGTGGTTTGTTTGAGAGGTTACCAGTGGGAGATGAGGACCAGCCACAGCTTTCAGGGCTGGCACCTTTAGTGTAGGAGCAATCGCTGGACGTTCACAATTTCGGTGTTGAGCTCTGACGTGAATTAGCGAGAGGAAGCGATGATACGTCTGGACCTTTGAGTGTGTAAACAAGTTCAGAGGCCAAGTGTTTGTGGTTTGTTTGAGAGGTTACCAGTGGGAGATGAGGACCAGCCACAGCTTTCAGGGCTGGCACCTTTAGTGTAGGAGCAATCGCTGGACGTTCACAATTTCGGTGTTGAGCTCTGACGTGAATTAGCGAGAGGAAGCGATGATATGTCTGGACCTTTGAGTGTCTAAACAAGTTCAGAGGCCAAGTGTTTGTGGTTCGTTTCAGAGGTTAGCAGTGGGAGATGAGGGCCAGCAAGAACTTTCAGGGCTGGCACCTTTAGTGTAGGAGCAATCGCTGGACGTTCGCAATTTCGGTGTTGAGCTCTGACGTGAATTAGCGAGAGGAAGCGATGATACGTCTGGAACTATGAGTGTCTAAACAAGTTCAGAGGCCAAGTGTTTGTGGTTCGTTTGAGAGGTTACCAGTGGGAGATGAGGACCAGCAAGAACTTTCAGGGCTGGCACCTTTATTGTAGGAGCAATCGCTGGACGTTCGCAATTTCGGTGTTGAGCTCTGACGTGAATTAGCGAGAGGAAGCGATGATACGTCTGGACCTTTGAGTGTAAACAAGTTCAGATGCCAAGTGTTTGTGGTTCGTTTGAGAGGTTACCAGTGGGAGATGAGGACCAGCCAGAGCTTTCAGGGCTGGCACCTTTAGTGTAGGAGCAATCGCTGGACGTTCGCAATTTTGGTGTTGAGCTCTGACGTGAATTAGCGAGAGGAAGCGATGATACGTCTGGACCTTTGCGTGTGTAAATAAGTTCAGAGGCCAAGTGTTTGTGGTTCGTTTGAGAGGTTACCAGTGGGAGATGAGGACCAGCCACAGCTTTCAGGGCTGGCACCTTTAGTGTAGGAGCAATCGCTGGACGTTCGCAATTTCGGTGTTGAGCTCTGACGTGAATTAGCGAGAGGAAGCGATGATACGTCTGGACCTTTGAGTGTCTAAACAAGTTCAGAGGCCAAGTGTTTGTGGTTCGTTTGAGAGGTTACCAGTGGGAGATGAGGACCAGCCACAGCTTTCAGGGCTGGCAGCTTTAGTGTAGGAGCAATCGCTGGACGTTTGCAATTTGGGTGTTGAGCTCTGACGTGAATTAGCGAGAGGAAGCGATGATACGTCTGGACCTTTGCGTGTCTAAACAAGTTCAGAGGCCAAGTGTTTGTGGTTCGTTTGAGAGGTTACCAGTGGGAGATGAGGATCAGCCAGAGCTTTCAGGGCTGGCACCTTTAGTGTAGGAGCAATCGCTGGACGTTCGCAATTTCGGTGTTGAGCTCTGACGTGAATTAGCGAGAGGAAGCGATGATATGTCTGGACCTTTGAGTGTGTAAACAAGTTCAGAGGCCAAGTGTTTGTGGTTCGTTTTAAAGGTTACCAGTGGGAGATGAGGACCAGCCAGAGCTTTCAGGGCTGGCACCTTTAGTGTAGGAGCAATCGCTGGACGTTCGCAATTTCGGTGTTGAGCTCTGACGTGAATTAGCGAGAGGAAGCGATGATACGTCTGGACCTTTGAGTGTCTAAACAAGTTCAGAGGCAAAATGTTTGTGGTTCCTTTTAGAGGTTACCAGTGGGAGATGAGGACCAGCCACAGCTTTCAGGACTGATACCTTTAGTGTAGGAGCAATCGCTGGACGTTCGCAATTTTGGTGTTGAGCTCTGACGTGAATTAGCGAGAGGAAGCGATGATACGTCTGGACCTTTGCGTGTCTAAACAAGTTCAGGGGCCAAGTGTTTGTGGTTCGTTTGAGAGCTTACCAGTGGGAGATGAGGACCAGCCACAGCTTTCAGGGCTGGCACCTTTAGTGTAGGAGCAATCGCTGGACGTTCGCAATTTCGGTGTTGAGCTCTGACGTGAATTAGCGAGAGGAAGCGATGATACGTCTGGACCTTTGAGTGTAAACAAGTTCAGATGCCAAGTGTTTGTGGTTCGTTTGAGAGGTTAGCAGTGGGAGATGAGGACCAGCCACAGCTTTCAGGGCTGGCACCTTTAGTGTAGGAGCAATCGCTGGACGTTCTGAATTTCAGTGTTGAGCTCTGACGTGAATTAGCGAGAGGAAGCGATGATATGTCTGGACCTTTGAGTGTCTAAACAAGTTCAGAGGCCAAGTGTTTGTGGTTCGTTTGAGAGGTTACCAGTGGGAGATGAGGACCAGCAAGAGCTTTCAGGGCTGGCACCTTTAGTGTAGGAGCAATCGCTGGACGTTCGCAATTTGGGTGTTGAGCTCTGACGTGAATTAGCGAGAGGAAGCGATCATACGTCTGGACCTTTGAGTGTCTAAACAAGTTCAGATGCCAAATGTTTGTGGTTCCTTTTAGAGGTTACCAGTGGGAGATGAGGACCAGCCACAGCTTTCAGGGCTGGCACCTTTAGTGTAGGAGCAATCGCTGGACGTTCGCAATTTCGGTGTTGAGCTCTGACGTGAATTAGCGAGAGGAAGCGATGATACGTCTGGACCTTTGAGTGTCTAAACAAGTTCAGAGGCCAAGTGTTGGTGGTTCGTTTGAGAGGTTACCAGTGGGAGATGAGGACCAGCAAGAGCTTTCAGGGCTGGCACCGTCAGTGTAGGAGCAATCGCTGGACGTTCGCAATTTCGGTGTTGAGCTCTGACGTGAATTAGCGAGAGGAAGCGATGATACGTCTGGACCTTTGAGTGTGTAAACAGGTTCAGAGGCCAAGTGTTTGTGGTTCGTTTGAGAGGTTAGCAGTGGGAGATGAGGACCAGCCACAGCTTTCAGGGCTGGCACCTTTAGTGTAGGAGCAATCGCTGGACGTTCGCAATTTCGGTGTTGAGCTCTGACGTGAATTAGCGAGAGGAAGCGATAATACGCCTGGACCTTTGAGTGTCTAAACAAGTTCAGGGGCCAAGTGTTTGTGGTTCGTTTGAGAGGTTACCAGTGGGAGATGAGGACCAGCAAGAGCTTTCAGGGCTGGCACCTTTAGTGTAGGAGCAATCGCTGGACGTTCGCAATTTCGGTGTTGAGCTCTGACGTGAATTAGGGAGAGGAAGCGATGATACGTCTGGACCTTTGAGTGTCTAAACATGTTCAGGGGCCAAGTGTTTGTGGTTCGTTTGAGAGGTTACCAGTGGGAGATGAGGACCAGCCACAGCTTTCAGGACTGATACCTTTAGTGTAGGTGCAATCGCTGGACGTTCGCAGTTTTGATGTTGAGCTCTGACGTGAATTAGCGAGAGGAAGCGATGATACGTCTGGACCTTTGCGTGTCTAAACAAGTTCAGGGGCCAAGTGTTTGTGGTTCCTTTGAGAGGTTACCAGTGGGAGATGAGGACCAGCAAGAGCTTTCAGGGCTGGCACCGTCAGTGTAGGAGCAATCGCTGGACGTTCGCAATTTCGGTGTTGAGCTCTGACGTCAATTAGTGAGAGGAAGCGATGATATGTCTGGACCTTTGAATGTCTAAACAAGTTCAGAGGCCAAGTGTTGGTGGTTCGTTTGAGAGGTTACCAGTGGGAGATGAGGACCAGCAAGAGCTTTCAGGGCTGGCCCCTTTAGTGTAGGAGCAATCGCTGGACGTTCGCAATTTCGGTGTTGAGCTCTGACGTGAATTAGCGAGAGGAAGCGATGATACGTCTGGACCTTTGCGTGTGTAAACAAGTTCAGAGGCCAAGTGTTTGTGGTTCGTTTGAGAGGTTACCAGTGGGAGATGAGGACCAGCAAGAGCTTTCAGGGCTGGCCCCTTTAGTGTAGGAGCAATCGCTGGACGTTCGCAATTTGGGTGTTGAGCTCTGACGTCAATTAGCGAGAGGAAGCGATGATACGTCTGGACCTTTGAGTGTCTAAACAAGTTCAGAGGCCAAGTGTTTGTGGTTCGTTTGAGAGGTTACCAGTGGGAGATGAGGACCAGCCACAGCTTTCAGGGCTGGCCCCTTTAGTGTAGGAGCAATCGCTGGACGTTCGCAATTTCGGTGTTGAGCTCTGACGTGAATTAGCGAGAGGAAGCGATGATACGTCTGGACCTTTGAGTGTCTAAACAAGTTCAGAGGCCAAGTGTTTGTGGTTCGTTTGAGAGGTTACCAGGGGGAGATGAGGACCAGCAAGAGCTTTCAGGGCTGGCACCTTTAGTGTAGGAGCAATCGCTGGACGTTCGCAATTTCGGTGTTGAGCTCTGACGTGAATTAGCGAGAGGAAGCGATGATACGTCTCGACCTTTGAGTGTCTAAACAAGTTCAGAGGCCAAGTGTTTGTGGTTCGTTTGAGAGGTTACCAGTGGGAGATGAGGACCAGCCACAGCTTTCAGGGCTGGCACCTTTAGTGTAGGAGCAATCGCTGGACGTTCGCAATTTCGGTGTTGAGCTCTGACGTGAATTAGCGAGAGGAAGCGATGATACGTCTGGACCTTTGCGTGTCTAAACAAGTTCAGGGGCCAAGTGTTTGTGGTTCGTTTTAAAGGTTACCAGTGGGAGATGAGGACCAGCAAGAACTTTCAGGGCTGGCACCTTTAGTGTAGGAGCAATCGCTGGACGTTCGCAATTTCGCTGTTGAGCTCTGACGTGAATTAGCGAGAGGAAGCGATGATACGTCTGGACCTTTGAGTGTCTAAACAAGTTCAGATGCGAAGTGTTTGTGGTTCCTTTCAGAGGTTACCAGTGGGAGATGAGGACCAGCCACAGCTTTCAGGGCTGGCACCTCTAGTGTAGGAGCAATCGCTGGACGTTCGCAATTTCGGTGTTGAGCTCTGACGTGAATTAGCGAGAGGAAGCGATGATACGTCTGGACCTTTGCGTGTCTAAACAAGTTCAGAGGCCAAGTGTTTGTGGTTCGTTTGAGAGGTTACCAGTGGGAGATGAGGACCAGCCACAGCTTTCAGGGCTGGCACCTTTAGTGTAGGAGCAATCGCTGGACATTCGCAATTTCGGTGTTGAGCTCTGACGTGAATTAGCGAGAGGAAGCGATGATACGTCTGGACCTTTGCGTGTCTAAACAAGTTCAGAGGCGAAGTGTTTGTGGTTCGTTTGAGAGGTTACCAGCGGGAGATGAGGACCAGCAAGAGCTTTCAGGACTGGCACCTTTAGTGTAGGAGCAATCGCTGGACGTTCGCAATTTCGGTGTTGAGCTCTGACGTGAATTAGCAAGAGGAAGCGATGATACGTCTGGACCTTTGAGTGTGTAAACAAGTTCAGAGGCCAAGTGTTTGTGTTTCGTTTTAAAGGTTACCAGTGGGAGATGAGGACCAGCAAGAACTTTCAGGGCTGGCACCTTTAGTGTAGGAGCAATCGCTGGACGTTCGCAATTTCGGTGTTGAGCTCTGACGTGAATTAGCGAGAGGAAGCGATGATACGTCTGGACCTTTGAGTGTGTAAACAAGTTCAGAGGCCAAGTGTTTGTGGTTCGTTTGAGAGGTTAGCAGTGGGAGATGAGGACCAGCCACAGCTTTCAGGGCTGGCACCTTTAGTGTAGGAGCAATCGCTGGACGTTCGCAATTTTTGTGTTGAGCTCTGCAATGAATTAGGGAGAGGAAGCGATGATACGTCTGGACCTTTGAGTGTCTAAACAAGTTCAGAGGCCAAGTGTTTGTGGTTTGTTTGAGAGGTTACCAGTGGGAGATGAGGACCAGCCACAGCTTTCAGGGCTGGCACCTTTAGTGTAGGAGCAATCGCTGGACGTTCACAATTTCGGTGTTGAGCTCTGACGTGAATTAGCGAGAGGAAGCGATGATACGTCTGGACCTTTGAGTGTGTAAACAAGTTCAGAGGCCAAGTGTTTGTGGTTTGTTTGAGAGGTTACCAGTGGGAGATGAGGACCAGCCACAGCTTTCAGGGCTGGCACCTTTAGTGTAGGAGCAATCGCTGGACGTTCACAATTTCGGTGTTGAGCTCTGACGTGAATTAGCGAGAGGAAGCGATGATATGTCTGGACCTTTGAGTGTCTAAACAAGTTCAGAGGCCAAGTGTTTGTGGTTCGTTTCAGAGGTTAGCAGTGGGAGATGAGGGCCAGCAAGAACTTTCAGGGCTGGCACCTTTAGTGTAGGAGCAATCGCTGGACGTTCGCAATTTCGGTGTTGAGCTCTGACGTGAATTAGCGAGAGGAAGCGATGATACGTCTGGAACTATGAGTGTCTAAACAAGTTCAGAGGCCAAGTGTTTGTGGTTCGTTTGAGAGGTTACCAGTGGGAGATGAGGACCAGCCACAGCTTTCAGGGCTGGCACCTTTAGTGTAGGAGCAATCGCTGGATGTTCGCAATTTCGGTGTTGAGCTCTGACATGAATTAGCGAGAGGAAGCGATGATACGTCTGGACCTTTGAGTGTGTAAACAAGTTCAGAGGCCAAGTGTTTGTGGTTCGTTTGAGAGGTTACCAGTGGGAGATGAGGACCAGCCACAGCTTTCAGGGCTGGCACCTTTAGTGTAGGAGCAATCGCTGGACGTTCACAATTTCGGTGTTGAGCTCTGACGTGAATTAGCGAGAGGAAGCGATGATACGTCTGGACCTTTGAGTGTCTAAACAAGTTCAGAGGCCAAGTGTTTGTGTTTCGTTTTAAAGGTTACCAGTGGGAGATGAGGACCAGCAAGAACTTTCAGGGCTGGCACCTTTAGTGTAGGAGCAATCGCTGGACGTTCGCAATTTCGGTGTTGAGCTCTGACGTGAATTAGCGAGAGGAAGCGATGATACGTCTGGACCTTTGAGTGTGTAAACAAGTTCAGAGGCCAAGTGTTTGTGGTTCGTTTGAGAGGTTAGCAGTGGGAGATGAGGACCAGCCACAGCTTTCAGGGCTGGCACCTTTAGTGTAGGAGCAATCGCTGGACGTTCGCAATTTTTGTGTTGAGCTCTGCAATGAATTAGGGAGAGGAAGCGATGATACGTCTGGACCTTTGAGTGTCTAAACAAGTTCAGAGGCCAAGTGTTTGTGGTTTGTTTGAGAGGTTACCAGTGGGAGATGAGGACCAGCCACAGCTTTCAGGGCTGGCACCTTTAGTGTAGGAGCAATCGCTGGACGTTCACAATTTCGGTGTTGAGCTCTGACGTGAATTAGCGAGAGGAAGCGATGATACGTCTGGACCTTTGAGTGTGTAAACAAGTTCAGAGGCCAAGTGTTTGTGGTTTGTTTGAGAGGTTACCAGTGGGAGATGAGGACCAGCCACAGCTTTCAGGGCTGGCACCTTTAGTGTAGGAGCAATCGCTGGACGTTCACAATTTCGGTGTTGAGCTCTGACGTGAATTAGCGAGAGGAAGCGATGATATGTCTGGACCTTTGAGTGTCTAAACAAGTTCAGAGGCCAAGTGTTTGTGGTTCGTTTCAGAGGTTAGCAGTGGGAGATGAGGGCCAGCAAGAACTTTCAGGGCTGGCACCTTTAGTGTAGGAGCAATCGCTGGACGTTCGCAATTTCGGTGTTGAGCTCTGACGTGAATTAGCGAGAGGAAGCGATGATACGTCTGGAACTATGAGTGTCTAAACAAGTTCAGAGGCCAAGTGTTTGTGGTTCGTTTGAGAGGTTACCAGTGGGAGATGAGGACCAGCCACAGCTTTCAGGGCTGGCACCTTTAGTGTAGGAGCAATCGCTGGATGTTCGCAATTTCGGTGTTGAGCTCTGACATGAATTAGCGAGAGGAAGCGATGATACGTCTGGACCTTTGAGTGTGTAAACAAGTTCAGAGGCCAAGTGTTTGTGGTTCGTTTGAGAGGTTACCAGTGGGAGATGAGGACCAGCCACAGCTTTCAGGGCTGGCACCTTTAGTGTAGGAGCAATCGCTGGACGTTCGCAATTTCGGTTTTGAGCTCTGACGTGAATTAGCGAGAGGAAGCGATGATACGTCTGGACCTTTGAGTGTCTAAACAAGTTCAGAGGCCAAGTGTTTGTGGTTCGTTTGAGAGGTTACCAGTGGGAGATGAGGACCAGCCAGAGCTTTCAGGGCTGGCACCTCTAGTGTAGGAGCAATCGCTGGACGTTCGCAATTTCGGTGTTGAGCTCTGACGTGAATTAGCGAGAGGAAGCGATGATATGTCTGGACCTTTGCGTGTCTAAACAAGTTCAGAGGCCAAGTGTTTGTGGTTTGTTTCAGAGGTTAGCAGTGGGAGATGAGGGCCAGCAAGAGCTTTCAGGGCTGGCACCTTTAGTGTAGGAGCAATCGCTGGACGTTCGCAATTTCGGTGTTGAGCTCTGACGTGAATTAGCGAGAGGAAGCGATGATACGTCTGGACCTTTGAGTGTGTAAACAAGTTCAGAGGCCAAGTGTTTGTGTTTCGTTTTAAAGGTTACCAGTGGGAGATGAGGACCAGCAAGAACTTTCAGGGCTGGCACCTTTAGTGTAGGAGCAATCGCTGGACGTTCGCAATTTGGGTGTTGAGCTCTGACGTGAATTAGCGAGAGGAAGCGATGATACATCTGGAACTTTGAGTGTGTAAACAAGTTCAGAGGCCAAGTGTTTGTGGTTCGTTTGAGAGGTTAGCAGTGGGAGATGAGGACCAGCCACAGCTTTCAGGGCTGGCACCTTTAGTGTAGGAGCAATCGCTGGACGTTCGCAATTTTTGTGTTGAGCTCTGCAATGAATTAGGGAGAGGAAGCGATGATACGTCTGGACCTTTGAGTGTCTAAACAAGTTCAGAGGCCAAGTGTTTGTGGTTCGTTTGAGAGGTTACCAGTGGGAGATGAGGACCAGCCACAGCTTTCAGGGCTGGCACCTCTAGTGTAGGAGCAATCGCTGGACGTTCGCAATTTCGGTGTTGAGCTCTGACGTGAATTAGCGAGAGGAAGCGATGATATGTCTGGACCTTTGAGTGTCTAAACAAGTTCAGAGGCCAAGTGTTTGTGGTTCGTTTGAGAGGTTACCAGTGGGAGATGAGGACCAGCAAGAGCTTTCAGGGCTGGCACCTTTAGTGTAGGAGCAATCGCTGGACGTTCGCAATTTCGGTGTTGAGCTCTGACGTGAATTAGCGAGAGGAAGCGATGATACGTCTCGACCTTTGAGTGTCTAAACAAGTTCAGAGGCCAAGTGTTTGTGGTTCGTTTGAGAGGTTACCAGTGGGAGATGAGGACCAGCCACAGCTTTCAGGACTGAAACCTTTAGTGTAGGAGCAATCGCTGGACGTTCGCAGTTTCGGTGTTGAGCTCTGACGTGAATTAGCGAGAGGAAGCGATCATACGTCTGGACCTTTGCGTGTCTAAACAAGTTCAGAGGCCAAGTTTTGGTGGTTCGTTTGAGAGGTTACCACTGGGAGATGAGGACCAGCCACAGCTTTCAGGGCTGGCACCTTTAGTGTATGAGCAGTCGCTGGACGTTCGCAATTTTTGTGTTGAGCTCTGCAATGAATTAGGGAGAGGAAGCGATGATACGTCTGGACCTTTGAGTGTCTAAACAAGTTCAGAGGCCAAGTGTTTGTGGTTCGTTTGAGAGGTTACCAGTGGGAGATGAGGACCAGCCACAGCTTTCAGGGCTGGCACCTTTAGTGTAGGAGCAATCGCTGGACGTTCGCAATTTCGGTGTTGAGCTCTGACGTGAATTAGCGAGAGGAAGCGATGATACGTCTGGACCTTTGCGTGTCTAAACAAGTTCAGAGGCCAAGTGTTTGTGGTTCGTTTGAGAGGTTAGCAGTGGGAGATGAGGGCCAGCAAGAGCTTTCAGGACTGGCACCTTTAGTGTAGGAGCAATCGCTGGACGTTCGCAATTTCGGTGTTGAGCTCTGACGTGAATTAGCGAGAGGAAGCGATGATATGTCTGGACCTTTGAGTGTCTAAACAA